>NC_136059.1:287556447-287788947 GCF_964261635.1 Lissotriton helveticus | reverse complement strand
GGTCATATATGTTTTGCCATATTACCATCTGCATATAATGTAAACAACAGTAATGCTTTGTCCTAATCACCAGTATACAGTCTTTAAATACAAATATAACGGTGTTCTTGGTATTCCTATTTAAACAACGTCTAAGAGTGCTTCTGTGGAAAATTGTTGGAGTGGCAGTGCTTAAAAATAATTCTTTCGGCTGCTGTGTGAAACGTGAATGACTGGCAATGAAAACCTTCTGTACATGATAATGGTCAACCCTTCACATCATTGTTCTCTTCCTCCCCTTTCTTTTGAGAGCTTCCTGGAAGACCATAATAAATAAACCAAAGTACCCCATCTCTACGTTTTTGCCATGTGGTGCACAAACTGCCGTAATCGTGCCACCCCAAGATATTTATTGTCTCTTGCCAACGTCCAAGTGTAAAAAAGCTTTGTATGCTCACTCTATAAACAATTTTTTGTTTATTATAATATACACATTGTTCTGGCACAGACTCATGCATTGTACAGTTTTTGATTTGGTGCCAGGCATCTTGTGAAGAATGCGCATGGCATGCGCTGACTTGTGAGAAACCGCTTTGTTTATACACCCGGATTTTAAGGTCTTGTTTTTTTCTGTGCATTTAGGAATATATTTCTTGAACTCATCTGTACAATTATCTGCTTTTTAAATGTTCCAGAGAATCGTTACTATTATATTTTTTATGTGACAAATGAACTGGAAGCCAGCAACAGGGGACTGTGTAGGGAAATACACAAGAGTAAAAATGCTAAACTCGTCCAGTAGCTATTTTGTTGACCAGAATGAATAACTGGACACACTTGTCATCTAGGTACTATAAAGCGACACACATTAACTACCCGTAGCAAAATGTTGGTTTTTTTTTTAAATAATACCTACAAGTAGTAACACATGTAAGGTTGAAGGTAAACTCAACATTTTTCTTTACTGTTAAAGCTAAAGATAATGCCACATGATTCTGTGTCCACGTTAAATCTCATTATTTGCAGTGAAAATCCCACAAATGCAGGGTCCAGTCCCAAAGATGCTTTTAAAACTGGGAACTACCACACTCATTTTGTTAGTTGTAATTTATTCCTTTCTCCATTTATATAGTCTAGATCTTTTTAATCCTTAGATAATTTTTACCAGTATCCTTTCTAAAGGTTCCCAATATGTCAAATATCATCATAAAATTGAGAGACCAATGGTAGGGAATGCAGATTTTCCATTGCTATACACTATCAAATTCTGCATGAAATCAATTATAGTTGACATTTTACATTTCTTAAGGGTAGTGGGAATATTCCTTCATAAAGAATATCTTGTCAATACGTTATTTGTCTCAGTAATACTTATTGAATAAACTAACACGATATCTTAGAGAGATCAAATTATTACAAATGCTATTAAACTAAATAAGGACATTTTACTTTCTTGGCAATATAGATCATACTATCAGATGTCACCAAAATGTTCATATTCTAATACAATACTGGAACCTACCATTATTGTAATTGCTTTTTTTGTTGCAAACTAACAGATTTTATATCCTCTTTTAGGCAATTGTGCCAGAAACAGTAATATGTAAAACAATCAAATTCAAAACCGTGTATAGCGAGGATGTTTTTTGTTTCTTATACTGTTATTGCTTTGATGCTTTTGCTCCAAACTGACTCCCTGGGGCTGTGTTCCTTTGAGCAGCAAGTGCTCCATTCTAAAACAATGGCACTCAACATGTTCAGTGCCATCAAGCTAATGCATAGCAAAAAGATCACCTTCAAATTTTATTTTGAATTAACGCTCCATGCTCTTAATTTTATTCATTGTGCTATTTGTTAAAGGCGCAGTTGCACACTTCTTTTTTATGGTAGGTTCACTTTGGCAGTGCCAACTTTAAAATTTTGATATGCCCACGAAATACAAATTCGTGTGTACACATTCAAGTTCAAGCAGAACACATGACTCGATATGCAACAGTCCACGACGAACAGCGAGTCGGAAATTTAATATATTCTGTTTGTGTGTGTGTGTTCCATAAGTTTTCAAGAAATACACGATTTCCGCAACATACAGTGTGGGCCTAAGTTTTGTCTATGCAAAAAGCTCTCACAGACATACTGCATATTGAATAACATGATTAAATATTTCAGTCAACAGTGACAGCAGGCACATGAATACGGCTTATGTGTTTTTGTGTTAAGGTATGCTATACTGTATTATGGGGTTTTGGACATTTCTATTGTCTTTTTCTGCATTGTTGAAATATACACAGTGTTTCTTTCATTTAGACTTAAATCGCCATCTGTTGGATTTTTTCTCCCTTTGTAGGTGAAGTTAATGGGACCCAAGTCACATGGTCACATTCTAAAAACATGAAGTCATGAAATAAATATTTGAAGTTGGAAGCTTAGTTCCTGCCTTTTGAAGGATCTTATTCGATTTCTTGCAGCCACTTTAGTACTGGATATTATGCTTCCAGTTTCTGACCCTCCTGCTTGAGTAACGCAGCGTTCATATAAGTCCACTCCCAGGCAGCAGGGACAAGGCTGCCCCCTGGCAGCAGGGACAAGGCCGCCCCCTGGCAGCAGGGACTAGGCCGCCCCCTGGCAGCAGGGACTAGGCCGCCCCCTGGCAGCAGGGACTAGGCCGCCCCCTGGCAGCAGGGACCAGGCCGCCCCCTGGCAGCAGGGACCAGGCCGCCCCCTGGCAGCAGGGACCAGGCCGCCCCCTGGCAGCAGGGACCAGGCCGCCCCCTGGCAGCAGGGACCAGGCTGCCCCCTGGCAGCAGGGACCAGGACCAGGCCGCCCCCTGGCAGCAGTGACCAGGCCGCCCCCTGGCAGCAGTGACCAGGCCGCCCCCTGGCAGCAGTGACCAGGCCGCCCCCTGGCAGCAGTGACCAGGCCGCCCCCTGGCAGCAGTGACCAGGCCGCCCCCTGGCAGCAGGGACAAGGCCGCCCCCTGGCAGCAGGGACAAGGCCTGGCAGCAGGGACAAGGGTACTCCCAGGCAGCGGGGACAAGGCCGCTCCCAGGCAGCGGGGACAAGTCCGCCCCCTGGCAGCGGGGACCAGGCCGCCCCCTGGCAGCAGGGACCAGGCCGCCCCCTGGCAGCAGGGACCAGGCCGCCCCCTGGCAGCAGGGACCAGGCCGCACCCAGGCAGCGGGGACCTGGCCGCCCCCTGGCAGCAGGGACAAGGCCTGGCAGCAGGGACAAGGGTGCTCCCTGGCAGCAGGGACAAGGCCGCTCCCAGGCAGCGGGGACAAGGCCGCCCCCTGGCAGCGGGGACAAGGCCGCCCCCTGGCAGCAGGGACCAGGCCGCCTCCTGGCAGCAGGGACAAGGCCTGGCAGCAGGGACAAGGGTGCTCCCTGGCAGCAGGGACAAGGCCGTTCCCAGGCAGCGGGGACAAGTCCACCCCCTGGCAGCGGGGACAAGTCCACTCCCTGGCAGCGGGGACAAGGCCGCCCCCTGGCAGCGGGGACAAGGCCGCCCCCTGGCGGCAGGGACAAGGCCACGCCCTGGCGGCGGGGACAAGGCCGCCCCCAGGCAGCGGGGACAAGGCCGCCCCCAGGCAGCGGGGACAAGGCCGCACCCAGGCAGCGGGGACCTGGCCGCACCCAGGCAGCGGGGACCAGGCCGCACCCAGGCAGCGGGGACCAGGCCGCCCCCAGGCAGCGAGGACCAGGCCGCACCCAGGCAGCGGGGACCAGGCCGCACCCAGGCAGCGGGGACCAGGCCGCACCCAGGCAGCGGGGACCAGGCCGCACCCAGGCAGCGAGGACCAGGCCGCACCCAGGCAGCAGGGACAAGGCCGCTCCCTGGCAGCAGGGACAAGGCCGCTCCCTGGCAGCAGGGACAAGGCCGCTCCCTGGCAGCAGTGCAGTGGTGCTTGAGTGTGGTGCCAATTTCCAACAAACGGCCTCCATTGATAGGTGTAGGTTTTACACTGCCTTGTTAGGGGGTAGCATAAACATCGAATGTCTTTAAATTCCTTTCCAAGTGATTTACAGGAAATGATGCCGATGAATTGTTTGCTAACTGTTTTAGCCTAAATGTGGTTTACATTCTAGCATTCAGTGTAGAACTGCTGCAGTGCTCGAGAGCCCTCTGAAAGGGCGGCTTCTTGCTCTGGACTCTTTTCCACAAGGCCGTTTTGTTCGCGCTTTGCGTACACGGCCTAAAACACACAGAGGCAGCAGGTACCAGGCCGCCCCCTGGCAGCATGGACAAGGCCTGGCAGCAGGGACAAGGGTGCTCCCTGGCAGCAGGGACAAGGCCGCTCCCAGGCAGCGGGGACAAGTCCACCCCCTGGCAGCGGGGACAAGGCCGCCCCCTGGCAGCGGGGACAAGGCCGCCCCCTGGCAGCAGGGACAAGGCCGCCCCCTGGCAGCGGGGACAAGGCCGCCCCCTGGCAGCGGGGACCAGGCCTCACCCAGGCAGCGGGGACCTGGCCGCACCCAGGCAGCGGGGACCTGGCCGCACCCAGGCAGCGGGGACCAGGCAGCGGGGACAAGGCCGCTCCCTGGCAGCAGTGCAGTGGTGCTTGAGTGTGGTGCCAATTTCCAACAAACGGCCTCCATTGATAGGTGTAGGTTTTACACTGCCTTGTTAGGGGGTAGCATAAACATCGAATGTCTTTAAATTCCTTTCCAAGTGATTTACAGGAAATGATGCCGAAGTATTGTTTGCTAACTGTTTTAGCCTAAATGTGGTTTGCATTCTAGCATTCAGTGTAGAACTGCTGCAGTGCTCGAGAGCCCTCTGAAAGGGCGGCTTCTTGCTCTGGACTCTTTTCCACAAGGCCGTTTTGTTCGTGCTTTGCGTACACGGCCTAAAACACACAGAGCATCCTCTCAGGCTGCGGTGTGGCGTGCATTGCTTGGAGGGAGTCGTCGAGCTGCCGAGCCCCCAGCCCGTGGCACAAACACACACACACACACAACGCAGTTATGCAAAATAGTCTCCAGTACTAGCAACGACTACAGGACGATTCATCCGAATCACAATATGTGATGCAAACAGGAGGCTTGAAAACCGAGCTTGCTGTGTACGCATACGGCCAGAAAACAGTATTTTATCATCCTCCATAAATGTTAGGTATAAAATTAGTTTTAATCTTACAAATGTATGTGATACGCATTCAGTCTTTGGATAATGATGCTTACATCAACATCTAACAAATATATATGTGGGCTTGAAACCAAAAGAAACTTTGGGGAAATAAATATTAAGTTCGTACAAGGTCGGTAGTTACCCTACTAGTAGATATTGATTTTCTTTCTACCTGTAGACACCGGCATGTCAATATTTATTTTACTTCAGTGTATCTGTGGCTCACTAGTAACTTTAATGTCCGTAGCAACCTTGTTATCAGCTGTAGTCAACTCTGCAGGCATATTTAAAGAGACCGTGAGCATCTTTGTAAATAGTAGGTTGATACTGTAGGAACCGAATTTTAAGATACATTTCTGTACTTGGGAAGCCAAGCTGCACTCACACTCAGGCGTTAATCAATGTAACACTGACGTTATTACTTATGACTGAACATCCCGAAATTCACATATTATGGTGTATCACACTGGTAATGGTGATGTCCCTCGTTAACAGTTGAGAGAACATGGTGAAGCGCTACGCAAGTGAACAATGGGCTAGACTCATTTTAATTTCGTAAGAACTGTGCATACATTGGCATTACAGCATCATACTCCGTTGATCACAACATGGCATGCAGTGGCATTAATGTGCACAGTACAGTGTTTTCAAGATGCAGTTCATAGTGATAAATGTCACTAGGCTCAACAATGTTAAGTTACACATTGGCTTAAGAAATTCAAGGCTTTATTATTGTTAATATATTTTTTTTTAGAAAAAAGCTTTAATGTTACTTTAACAAGAGGTTGTTCTATTTTAATTGTCGATTTACATTGTGACTGCCCAGTAGAAATTGAAAGCCGCCTTGTTATTCCATTTCACCAAAAGACATCAAGGTGTTTAGAAAGGTCGCATGGGTATTGCCATTAAATTGTGACTCCCTTTCACTTATTATGGCAGCCTTTTTTTTTTTGCTTGCGTACCAGTGAGAGAATGTGAGGTTTACTGGCCCCAAAGTCTATTATATAACTATTATGCAGCAATGTTAGTAGTTTGAAGTCCTACATGTACTGTTTTTAGGTCCCGCCTTAAGACTGGTTTAGCTGTGTGACAAGAGCAATTGTCATCACCAAGATAGACATGCATACAGTTACATATACAAAAAGAGGCTTTTGTACAAACCCTTATAGCCTTGGGTGCTGTGGTCAAGGAGGCTTTAGGCAGTGACTATTAGTCTCTGCTCTTTCCTTCACATACACTAGTTGCACACACACCCCCAATTCATCCCTTCCTGCCCCATGCATTGCTACTGGGTGCTTCCCCCACCTGTCCCAGTCTCCATCGTGGTCTGGTGTCCTCTTGCTCGTCTCTGTTCTGCATTTTAGAGAAAATGTATATTATTTTTTCAGAGAGTCCAACAGCTACAAAGTGCCAACAACTGGCCCTTCTTTTTTATGCACTCCTGCACTTTATTTTTACTTTACGATTTTCATATGGCCATGGAC
The DNA here is from genome assembly GCF_964261635.1 of Lissotriton helveticus. NCBI lineage: Eukaryota > Metazoa > Chordata > Amphibia > Caudata > Salamandridae > Lissotriton > Lissotriton helveticus. Next base: position 287,782,355 of record NC_136059.1, on the reverse strand, counting down.
TATATTGGGACACTGAAGGAGAAAAAGAAAAAAATTATATCGCATTCTGGTACCTCAGAACACATTTGCACTTAGGAAGCCATCTTGGAATAGTTTTCTCACGACTTGTAGGATGACTGCATGTGCGCATGTGTCGCGACACCAGTGACTTAAAAAAACTGTTTGCATTGGTGTGGCAATACCAATGCTTGTTGTAACTTTGTACTTGAGTCCCAAAATATAATGCTGTGAAGGTGAAGAATGGCCGTGCAGTTTTTTGTGTCTTAAAAGGGTTTTATTTCTCAATCTTTGAGTGCTCTCAATTGTGTTTCATTGAAAGTTCACATTAACTTACACTGTGATCATGAAGCAAACATGTAAAATCTAAGAGGTTTGAAGTATTGTTAAAATGCCATCTCTCTTCTGCATGTACCTTTGCCTTTTCTATTGTTATCTACCTTTCTTTTCCCTTTCCCTTAAGAGACGTTTTCGAATTTCCCCCAAGACAATCATTCTATAATGAATGGCTACCTAGTTGAGATAATGCACAGATACTCTAGAACGTGCTTTTTTCATCTAAGTGTTTGGCATAATTAAAAGTATGATCACATCAACTAAGTGGTGAAAGATGTGGCTCCGAACTTGTTATTGCTTATTGTAGATGCTCATGAAAAGTAATTCCCTTGTATACTCGTTCCTACTGCTTCCCGTAGAGATGATAATACCCTCAAAGATAACTGACCCATGGTTTGACTTTCCTCAGTAATCACGGATTTATTCACTAATATCTTGCTCCATATGCCCAAATTTGAAGGAATACTCTGTTGGCAAGATAATGGAAAAAGAGACCTTGAAGACATCATGTTCGTGGCAACGGACAAAGTATTATCAACCTTTTGTTCAGGGCAGATCCAATAATGCAATGTTAAGATTTCATCAGACCCTCAAAAACGAAGGGTCCCACCATAGGTAAATATTCTGTCTTTGAACCAATCCAATATTGATTCTGCCTGAAAGCAATATGGTCAGATCTTTATCTAACACAAACATTCTAAACAGAACCCAACATAGTTGTGGGAAATCTAGAAAGGTGGCAAACCAAAGTCCTATGGATTTACAACATTGCCTTTATGCATTGCTTTGACACCTGATAGACAAATAAGTAGGTTATAATGCAATTGACACTCCAAGTCCCTAGTTAGCCTTAGAGGGAACCTGTTGAACCAATGGAGCTTATTTTATTATAGATCCATACCCGGTCCGTCTAATACATCCATGGTGTCTTTAACTTTTAAATCCAGATTATTAAGTTAACATAGGAGCAGAATATTCACTTCGTTATCTAAGGGCCATAGACCTAACCCACAGGTTGAAAACAAATAAGTGATGCCTGCTCATGGAATGAATGAATGAATGAATAGCATTTTTGTACCGCGCAAAACTTAGCCCCAAGGGGCATCAAGGCGCCAACGAACAAACAAAAAAGTCCACAGTACCAGATAAATGATCCAGGAAGCCACTAAGAGCGCGGCCCCTAATATGCCTGGGAGAAAAGCCAGGTCTTCAGGTGTTTCCTGAAGACCGCCAGGGAGGATTGACTAGTGAGCTCCAGGGGGAGAGAGTTCCAAAGTCTAGGAGCCAAGACAGAGAAAGCTCTACCTCCCCACTTTACCTTCGTAAACTTGGGAACCACAAGCATGTTCTTTGAAGCTGACCGGAGGGTTCTACTGGGAGAATACACACAAAGAAGGGCCCTAATACCTTCTGATCCTGAGCCGTAAAAAACACCATGAGCTAGGCAGAGAAGTTTGAAAGAAATCCTAGCAGGAATCGGAAGCCAGTGGAGGTCCTTTCTGGCCATAGTTACAGAAGCTCCCCTAGAGAGAGTTAAGACCAATCTGGCCGCGGCATTCTGTACCATTTGGAGACGATAAATGGAGGCTTTGCTAATGCCACCATAGAGGGCGTTGCAATAGTCTAGCCTCGATAATACCAAGGCAACTGTTGCTTATTTCTGAGCTGCCAGGGACAGGTAGGGGGCAATCTTCTTAAGAATTCTAATGATGCCACAACAAGTTGACACCGTCCTGTTTACCTGAGAGTTAAAAGATAAGGCAGGGTCGATTAGGACACCCAGGTTCCTAGCAGCGAGAGTAGGGCGAGGACATTCTCCCATGGACGGAGGCCACCATTCCTTAAACCAAAGATCCTGGCTCCCACCAAAGACCATAATTTCGGTCTTGTCGCCGTTTAGTTTAAAAAAATTACGCACCATTCAATTAGAGACTGCTTCCATACAGGCTCTAAACTTGGGGGCAATCTCACTGGCCGGCTGAGTGATAGATACCAGGATCTGAGTGTCATCGGCGTACGATAGCACATCAAAACCATAGGATCTAATCACCTTGGCAAGTGGGGTCGCATAGATGTTGAATAATAAGGGACTCAATGAAGAGCCCCGAGGGACCCCACATTGCACTACTTGAGGATCGTAGAGGAAGTTGCCCATTTTAACTCTCTGCTCCCTATGATGGAGAAAGGAAGAGAGTAGACTAAGGGCAGAGCCCCCGGCTCCGATATCCTTGAGCCTAGAGATCAGTATTGACGGGGACAAGGTGTCAAACGCTGCTGTGAGATCTAATAACACGAACATGGAGTTGTGGTTAGATGCTCCAAGGAACTTAGAAATCTACAAATGTCGATAATAGATCCATCAAGTCAAATGTTTGGGAAAAACCAAAGCAGTAATCACCACAGATCGGCTCAGCCAATTAATTAGACATGGCTAAGCTCCTATGTCACTGTAGAAGTGTATTGAGATGGGAAACCCGAAAAAACACATTTTAACTTCTAGAAGAAAACACGGTTTAAACCATTGAACAAATGAGCTTAGAAAAGTAGACAAGAATTAGAAATGGAAATAAAGAGAGTTTATTGTGACCTGTCTTGGTCCGGCATTGCAGCAGGACAACCCTCCCACAAGGTAGTATGGTAAATTTTGAAGAGTAATGCCATAAAATAGGGTAATGACCATACGCGTTAATTCTCCCAAAGTTCATGCTCATTTAGTCAAAGAATCAAGTAAATGCCACTGTAGACACGTGAGAAAAAATTTTGTAGAGTCATCTGTGCCCTCCCAGTAACTTATGGTAATTCTTAGGCACGCCCCACCTGAGCACCCAACATATTATCTCATTCACCTACTGGCTTCAAGACTATACCAGCAATAGGGACCATGCTCACCAGAACCTCAACTCCCACCACATGCATAGACCAGTTACGCCTGGAGGGCAAGCATGATGCTAGATGTCAAGTTGAACTTAAGGTGAAGAAAACAGACTGAGGCTGAAACCCAGGTAGAGTGCTAGTGGAAGGAAAGTCTACGTTGTTTAGCGAGTTCCAGGAGTTATCTCACTAATATTCTGAAACTCTACTATATTAGGGAAGACTGGGAACCCCTGTCACGGACTGTCTGCAGTTTTATTTAACACAAAACCTTGCTCACTGGTCAGTCTTCCGAGATCCTTTTGCACTTATTCTTTTGCCGCTGTACAGGTGACACACAGACATTGCTCCAGTTAATATCCTCTGTAGCCGTGTATCATTCCTTTGCTCCTGCCTGCTGGTCACCTAACAGTGGGAATATTACTTTTCCGGGTAATTAACGCTTGAAAAACTATGAATTTGCTGTTGGGCAAAATTGCCAACTCATTGCCCACTCTCAAACAGAATGCTTCTTTTTAGTTACTGACTGTAATATTTAGGGCCTGATTCCGATCTCGCTAGGAAAGCCTTTTATACAACTCGATCTGGGAGTCCAAACGAGCGAGTACGATGCAACCGTATGCTTACAGACTCAGTTCGCTAGTACTCCCATTGAATTCTATGGGAGCCTGTATACAGAGGCGTACACAGGCTCCCATAGCAAAAAGGGGTGGGTGGGGAAAAGCGCTCACCTTGTGGGAGGTGCCCGCCACACTGTGCATTCTTGGATCGGCTGGGTCCCATGGGCACACCCCCTGACAGATTTGGAGGGCCAGTGTGAAGGGGGGAGGCCTGCTACGGCCCCCTGAAGGAACATTCCGACAGCCGTTTTGTCTTCCTGAGACCGAGACGAAGCGGCTGTCTAAATTGAAATGCTGGCTCAGTCGGAATTCGGCTCCATTGCGCAGCACGATTCAGCTACGAATGAGTCATAGAGACCGGTTCGGGTACCGGAAACGATTCAGTCGACGCGTACGTGATCTTCGCATCATACTTGGTCGTTTGGACCTGTGTACGATTTGGTCGGAAACAAGGGCTATGAATCTGACCTGGGAAAGCCAAATCCGATTCGGAGGCCTTCCGAACGACATCGGGATTGTGCCCTTGGTCTTTGTGCACTAAATGGCAAGTAGCAGTATTTATTCTGCTTACACGTGATACTGACATAAGCAAGTATTACAAATCGCAAGTGGCTGGCATTTATCAGTGGGCACGTTTGCAGTACATTCACGCTTTGTTTGGCCTTAGAATATTTCAAATATATAAAAATCTATTTGATCCAGGATTGGTAGTCCAATATACTTTGCATTGCTCACACCAATGTTGCTTTGCCTTGCTATTTTCTAACAATTAAATCCAAACATTTGAATTTTTGTGGTTGTGTACTTTTTCTAGATTTATTGGAATGTCCTGATGCTTAGAAAATAAGCATTAAGCTAAATATTTATTATAAAGATGTTTGGAGTGCCATATGTAGATTAGATTAAAGCTTGTAAATATATTTTTCTTTTTACAACAGACAAAAGGAAATGAAATGATTGAAATTGGCATGCAATAATAGAGACTGATTACCTTTTGTTCTCTTCATTCAGTTGGAAGAGGCTTTATTCGCATGGTCAGTTCACCACTTGTTGAGGATTTACAGCAGTGGTGGAAGCTTTTCAAAGAAGCGGTTCTGCTCAGTGCCGGTGGGCAGGTGTGAACACACTGTCATACTGGCTAATCTAGATTTAATCATCTGGAGTAGACTGGTTTTTAGCTAAGGAGGTTACTCCAGAATGTACAGGTGTCACCTCTACATATCAGTTTCTTCATGCCCCATATCTTAGAGGCTCTCCTCGTAGCATTCCAGTTGACTGCTTGAAGATACATTTAGGGGGTTAGTATGATGTGTGTGTGTATATGTACATAAATGTGTGTGTGTGTGTGTGTGTGTGTGTGTGTATATATATATATATATATATATATATATATATATATATATATATATATATACACTTAACATATAAAGAACGTAACTCAAGTTTAAGTGTTGTTTACATTTCTCTGTTTGGTTCGAAAATGCCCTGTTGTATTCCCGCTATAATGCCACTGTCCCAAAGTTTACGTTTCTATAAACCAAATGGCTGAGTTTAATGTCCGTGGTCTTTTCCCGTGATAGTTCCTAAGTTTCGCTGTTCCACCATTGGATGTAGACCTATTTTGGCTGTGGCAGCTAGTTATTGAAACTCTATTCCACTGGCTCTACAATCTCAGCTCTCTCTTTTAAAGTCTAGGAAAGCCTTGAAGACCTGGCCTGACCATACCCCTCTTTCTTAATCGGTGATGATGCGGTTGGAACACTTCATGATGTTGGTGCTGGTGTTGGTTTAGGTTTTATGCGCTGTGATGCGTCCGCGGGAGTGATTACAGATAACCAAATAAAATAAGTAAGTGTGCAGTCTTCGTAGAAAGCACCATTGTACCCGCAGCTTTAGGGAATGCATATTCTCTCATTTCATGGATCTTCTGTACTAGTTTTCTCAGTTTGGTTTTAGAAATCAATGAAGGAGCGAGCCACTCTGGGATTTTATGAAAGGATGTAATTACTCTGTAGCGATGTTCCGAAGTCAAGGTGCTCATTTAGTAGTTTTCGGCTTTTGTGGCAAAATGTGATCGGAATTTTAAAGCAAGTGTTAACGTGTTGCATCACAATAAACGGCAAAAACGGCGAAATTGCTGTGTGTTGTCAACATTGATGGGATGGTGGACATAAACAGACAACGTAACATAACGACTAAAGACAGGGTTAGTGTAGGTGTAAGTACTATCCCAATGGGATGATATAGAGCTACATACAGAATCACTGCAATCATTGTAATTCTTATTAGATGGGAGAATGGCTTGAAAACTCTATGGCGAAAGGACGTGTTAGTTTAGGTGCACCTGACAACAATGACATTTTCAGAAGTGTCCTAGCAGGTTAATAGTAAAACGTTGGATGGTTTCCTCGTCCAAAGTTGCTTAAAGGTCACCTTTATTTGTTTCAGAAAAAATCTGTATTGTAACGTCATTCATGGTATATGGTACTTTTTTTTTTAGTACAACTGCAAATAGAGAAGAAAATAAGAGAGGGATATGAAGTTTGTGCACCAACTAGTTTGCAGGCAGAAATGCAGTTTGCGATGTCACCTATAACACACCCAAAATCGTACCTTCGCAGTGGCTCGCTGAAGGACTCCCCATGAATATTATTTTGTCAGGTCACAATTTGTGACCCTCTGTGCTTGACTTCAAATCCAGGCTGGAGGCCAGCTTGAAACAGCTGACCTCAGTCCCTGCGTTTGCTTTCCCAAACGGGAATATTTCGTTTTAAAAATCAGCCTGTGTCTGTTTAACGGACCCAGGGCTGTTTTTGTGGTTTGTTTTGTCTTTTAAATTTGCTTTGGGAAGCCATGGGGAGATCAAGCAGTGATCCCCTAGCCCACAGCTTGCCCCCGCCCAACCCCAAGGTGCACCATCACTATTCCCCCCCCCCCCAAAAAAAAAATGTCTTGGGTCACAGCTTCCTCTTTGTTAATCAGGGACCCCCTTCTTTGTGGTGCTGATATCTGTTGAATGATGTGTAACCACAGTTGCAGAAGATAAGTATTGTTATTTGCTATACAGAATTGCAGTTAGATTGGTATGCCCCTTCCCAACTGTACTTTGATATGGTTCAGGAAATCCACTTTGCAAGTCAGAAAAGATTGTCTGACTCGCAAAGTTTGTATACTGCATACCATAAAACTATCTTGTAGTCAAAAAATCTCTGATTTTGTGATTCACAAGGGGTATTACTGCAAAATGACTTGGTACATTTGTCCATGGAATTTTATGACAGACTTTTGATAGCATGCCCCATCCTTCAGGACATTTCCTGCTTTCGCATGGCTCTTGAAATCACACTAGCAAACTTGTCCTAAAGTTTTTTTGTTTGCAATTTCATCACCGTCGATCACCAGGCATCTTTTGGACTAGTTACTGTTTTAATCTCTTCTATTTGAGCTGGGATTGTTGGTTGTATTTTTTCAGTACCCATGTTTACTCTTCAAGCTGCTCCCTCTTCTGTCACAGGAATGTGAAGTGAGTCAGTTCCTTATTAAGATTTTACATATTTGAATTCCTTAAGGCTACACTGTAGACGCAACAGGGAAGGGAATCAAATGAGGAGGCAAACACCAGGCCAGTTTGGTATCATCTGCTGTGTATACTGATTTTGACCCGGAATTGAATAAAGTAATTGAAAACTGAGTAAAACTGAGAATTGACTCCTGAGGCGGAAAGCCGGGAGTAAGGCAGCATTATCTTTTAAAAACTTTGAGTCACAGATTACTTGTGTTTTTAAGAAATTTGATTGTGTGTTTTAATTTCACTCACCGGAAAAAACAGCCGTGCACGCAGCGGAGCCAGCGCTGACGCTACACGCATACTCCCCCTCGCGCCCTCCCGCCACGAGCGGAGGACACACCCCTTCCAGGCCACGCCCCCAGACACTCGCGCATAAAAGGCGCCGTGTTTAGGCACTCGGCAAAACTGAGAATTGACTCCTGAGGCGGAAAGCCGGGAGTAAGGCAGCATTATCTTTTTAAAACTTTGAGTCACAGATTACTTGTGTTTTTAAGAAACTATTGTCACAGATTTGATTGTGTGTTTTAATTTCACTCACCGGAAAAAACAGCCGTGCACGCAGGGGAGCCAGCGCTGACGCTACACGCATACTCCCCCTCGCGCCCTCCCGCCACGAGCGGAGGACACGCCCCTTTCAGGCCACGCCCCCTCATCCCACAACCCCAGAGTAATATAAAATATGTGCAATCCCCGGTCGCGCAGCGGGCGCGACGTTTGCGCGCCGAAGGCGCGCCTAAGGCAAGCCCGTCTGCGCCCGTCCGCGACCGACCGGGACTAGGGGCTACACCCCCTACAGGCTCCAACCCATCCATGCCTTTACCTATCTGTTATGCACGCAACGAATTACTAGCCCTCAACAAAGCTACCACGGATGTTAGATCTCACCTATGTATTCAAACCGGCCCCGGCTTATCTTATGGACCTATCTCCTGTCTCGCCTGTCGCTGGCCGAGTATGGCCCAATCCCCAACCGACCATCATACAAACTCTATCAAAAATCAGCTGGCCCTGAAATGCCTAGACTTTAATGCCAGATCCCTACCTAAACATGCCCTGGATATATGGGACATGCTGACTTCCAGGACCCCAGACCTGGTTTTTATCACCGAAACATGGCTATCGGACGCTAGTATTCCAGATCTCGCTAATGCCCTTCCCCCTGAATACAAAATAATTACACAAAACAGACAAGGTAAGAAAAAAGGAGGCGGAGTCGCCGTGAACTTCAGAGATCATCTGACATGTCTCGCGGAAACTACAACTATGTACCCCGAACATGAGATACTACCATTCAAAATTCTCTTCGAGGGCTTCACTATTTTAGCCGGTGCAGTTGTTTACAACCCTCCAGGGCAACAAGCCAGTGTAGGCGCTAAACTACTGAATCAACTGCTACCATCTTGCTTAAAACATAAAAACTACATGGTTGTCGGAGACTTCAATGTCCAATACGAAAAAACAGATGCCCCCGGATCCTCCCAGTTGAAATACGACATGGAAATCCTACAACTCAAACAGTGGGTCGAGGGCCCCACGCACTTAGCTGGGCACACCCTGGATCTTCTCTTCACCAATATCGAATCGACTACCATAAAAGAAATCCTCCCCCTGTCTTGGTCCGACCACTCCATGTTATCTTTCTCATTTAAACTTCCTGGTAAACCCTTGAAGCTTAGATCTAGCCCTCTTATCACCAATAGAGATTGGAGGCTAATTAACGACTCTAACTTTCAAAATCACTTTCTTGAGACAGATGTCACACTACTGGAAGACTTATCTATCTGTAACAATGTCACTCTTTTAGATACCGGAATTCGCCAAGCGCTAGACAAAATAGCCCCTATGCGGGAATTAAGGAAAAAAACTACTACTACGGAGAAATGGTATACCCCTCTCCTTAAGAGTCTTAAAAAGGAATGTCAAAAAAACGAACATCGGTGGAGACAAACAAAGGACTCGGAAACTAGAGCAAACTATGTCACCAAACGAAAACAATATATCCTAGCCATTAGAGACGCAAAAAAAGCGTACTTTACCCAACGAATTCATGAGAATCACAATTCCGTTAAAGAATTGTTTAAAATAGTGAAAGAGTTCAGTAACCCATCCAGCACCTTACAAACCCTCACCCCCTCAACTGAGGCCTGTGAACGTATCAGCACCTTCTTTGTTGATAAAATCAATAAAATGTATTCTACCTTCACCTCTCTAAACACCCTTATTTTGCCTGACAATACTGACAAGCATACTCCTACAACAGACAAATGCAACGATCAATCAGACTCAGGCAATACACCGCGCCTAACTAGCTTTCAATCATTTTCTGAAGACGAGGTATCAGCGGTACTGAAAACAGTTAAATCCGGCTCTCCCGCGGACCCCTGCCCTCACTTCGTGTTCTCCAAAATTTCATCAACACTCTGTCCTCTTATCACTAAACGTTTCAATAAATCACTCACCACCACGTCTTTTCCGGAAACCTGGAAACACGCATCCGTGACCCCCCTTCTGAAGAAAGCCGGATCTGACATCTCCAATCCAGAGAATTATAGGCCAATTTCCCAGCTCCCGTACCTCTCCAAAGCCTTGGAGAAACTGGTCAACACACAACTATCCCGATATCTGGAAAGCATCTCACTTCTAGACCCCTCTCAGACCGGCTTCAGAGCCAATAATAGCACTGAGGCAACGTTGCTGGCAGTGTCGGACAGTATCAGATGCACCACAGACCAAGGTGGATCGGTGGCTCTGATACTGCTTGACCTGTCAGCGGCGTTTGACACCGTATCACACGACTGTCTATTAAACACTCTACTGAGTAAAGGAGTGCAATCCACAGCACTAAACTGGATCAGATCTTTTCTTAGCAATCGTACCCAGGCAGTGCATATGGGCCAGTTTTACTCTAAACCCTGTCCCATCGGCTGTGGGGTCCCACAAGGGGCCTCACTGAGTCCCACTCTCTTCAATGTCTATGTTTCATCACTGGCTGACATTGGAAGAAAGTGGGGCATCGGCATATGTTCCTATGCCGACGACACACAGCTGATGGTGACAATGGAGGAAGGGTCGGAGACAACAAAGAAAAAGCTACACAGCTGCCTTGCCAAAATGGCCCTATGGATGCATAATCACTGCTTAAAACTAAATGCCGGCAAATCGGAAATACTACTGTTTGGAGGAGCAAAACTCACATGGACCGCCACATGGTGGCCACCCTCATTGGGATCAGCCCCTACCCCAAAACAGCACGCCAGAAATCTGGGCATCATCATGGACGATGTACTGTCCATGAAGGACCACATACGATCACTCTGGGGCAAGGGCTTTGCAATACTCAAACTTCTGGCAAAAATCTTTCCCTGGATACCTTTAGACTGCCGACGTACAGTCACTCAAGCCCTTTTGGTCAGCCGCCTTGATTATGGCAACGCACTTTTCGAAGGGATGAATGAACAACTCTTCTCCCGCCTACAGGTCCTTCAAAATCAGGCGGCCAAACTGGTCTGTAATAAAGGCAAGCGAGACTCAGCATCCGCCTGCCTTAGGAAACTTCACTGGCTACCGATGCGCCAGAGGGCCACTTTCAAAATACTCTGTCATGCGCACAGAGCTCTTCATAAGACTGGCCCCATAATCCTTCAAGGGAAAATTGACTTCTACGTCCCCAACCGGAACCTAAGATCGAATCACTCAGCTCTGGCCAAATCTAAACGTATCCATAAAGCAAGAACGGGCGGACGCGCCTTCTCATATCTGGCAGCTAAAAGGTGGAATGAGTTACCTGTAGATCTCAGACACACCATAAACTACCTTCAGTTCCGCCAAAAATTAAAAACTCACCTTTTCCCAAAAAGTTAACCCCCCAGCATAGCCATCAGCAGTCTCCCTCGTTTTCATAGCGCCGTGATATCCCATGGGATGAGTGTTGCGCTTTATAAATACTGGAAATAAAATAAAATAAAATAAACAATCAAGTACAATATTTGACCTTTTCAGCCCCGTGGTTGAACCGGTCTGAAGTGGACTCGGTGCTTTTTGTCATGAATATTGCAACTCATGGGACTTGCTATCACAATAGCAGCACTTGTTCTCTGATTTCTATTGGTTTTGAGAAATGTCACCTCCGCTATTGACTGTTCCCTGTTAATAGGCGGTGGATTATAAATTCTCTCTTATAGAGCAAACACTTTTAAACCCCTATCTCCATAACCCACAGTAAAGGTTCCTTTTTATAGCAGTGTTTATTCCAGAAAATACTTTACCTTCTTCAAACTACAAGATTGCAGGTGTTGCCTATTAATACATGTCATAAATTGTAAATAACTGAATGTTATTAATGGCTGTGCTTGAAGGAAAAATGAACAAGGAAGAGACATAAGTTTAATACTTTAACGCCAACATATGTAATAACCACAGGACAAGTGTTGTAAATGTTTTGTATTTGATGATTAAAATTAATAGGTAAAATACTACAGTTGTGTTTGGGTATTCCATGCAGTTACTTGGTGTAAATAAAACAAAGTGGCAAAAATATGTGCACTCTTCGTGATGCCTTATTAGCAACATTTCTTTATAAGAAATAGCGGATTAAACAGGTGAGATAATGCTTAGTAAAAAAAATCAATTTACAGCAAATTGTGCAGCACAGCCATAAGTAGACTGTAATGGACGGCATACACAACCTAGCAATTTAGCTATCACATATGGCACAAATGCTGCTATCCTCTCAGTTCGGACAAATTAGTATAATAAGACTGCAGCAGCAGAGCTGCCATGTCTGTTTACCTGTCTCCGAAATGTTCACGCCTGGAAATGAAAATAAGGGCTCTAATTGTAAATGTCTACGTAAAGGCAACATTGTTCTAGTTCAAAGAGACCTGTTAAATGCTACACTTCTGGGATGGAAGTGTAAAGGAGAATAAAATGGATGCTAGTCGTACACCTGTTTTCAGTGCTACGACATGCGTTGCTACTGCATGCAGTAGAGTTAGCATAGTAATATGTCCTTGTTAGGTCTCGCCGACCAGACAGCTCAAGTTTTCACGTTTCAAAAGACCTTTTGTTGGCTTACCAAAAACTTACAGTGGCCTTACAGCCCCCTTTTGCTTACCATTGATGGTCTTTGTCACTCTTGTTTTCTTGTGTCTTATTTATTGACTTGCCTTCCTCTTTTTTTTTTTGTTTGATCCTCACCTGGCGGATAACCTCTTTATCATTCAGTTGATTGTATGACTTGTATCACTACTCGGCTCACTCTTAGGGAACTACTTTTTAGGCCCAGCCTACCAGGCTGCCCAACCTACCTAGTTGCTATAGACATATTGTGAGCTTTCCAAGAATATACAGGGCCATCGCGCCACCCGCAACCGCCTCTGCTGTTGACAGCCTCTGGCCAGGCCCTGCACGCAACTCCCTGCGGACGGGCAACAGCACCACGAGCTCCAACAGGCCACAGGCACCCACCTCATATTTTCCCATTTTTTTTTTAGGTCCTTTGAATGACTGGTCTGACAGGAGTACCAAACATTTTTGGGACATTTTTTGCCATAGAACTTCCATGGAAACAGATATCGCAATTTGTTTTTGTCAAATCTCTTTTTATTAAGAACTAGCAAATACCGAAAAAGGCACTACATCGTATATTCACCCACAGCCACCTCCATATCTAAAGTAGACACAGTATCTCAATGTACAGGGAAATGTAATACTTGGCATCTCGCCATTATTTTCTGCTTCAGAACTTTTGTAACTCCTTCTCAGCTCCCTCTCCCCCCTGTACCCATCCCCCCAACAACAGTGGTGATGAGAAAAAGCAGTGGATACCTGTGAGTAGCTTAGCTGTCTATCCATAGGTCCTAAGGTGTAGATAAGTGTGGTGGCAGTTCTGTAAGCTCCATATGATATTAGGAATTCTATTGGTTGACCTGGGCAAGGTCTAAAACTGGAACAGGTGCATGGCTCTCCTCGTGGGAGGGCACCCCGCTAGCGGGAGGCCTTGTGTGAGATGTCACTAGTTGACCCCATCTATATTCAAAATTCTTGTAATCATCTCTTAAGATGTCTGCTAGCCTTTCCATAATAAGTATTTTCCAAAGACAGGAGTGCCACTGGGCCCACAGTGGTGCTGCATCTTCTTCCAGGCGACCTCAATTGCCTTTATGGGCGCCCGAAGCACGGCCACATAATTGCCCTATCTGCCTTCGAATAGTTTCCAGTCCAGGATCTCTGAGGCCCAGTAGTACTGCCTCTAGTGTGGTCTGGATGGGGATTCCAAGCATGTCTTTCATTTGGGCTAAAATCTCCTCCCAGAGTGGTTTAATGGTTGGGCAATCCCACTAGATGTGGTTGAAATCCCCTAGCAAACTGCATCCCCTCAAACAGAGGTCGGAGGCCTCTAGGAATATCTTTTTATTTTTCGTTGTGTAGAGATACCAATCGAAAAGTGATCTGTAGTGAGCTTTCCTTAAGTCTAATTAATGGTTGTTCTTAACAGTGTCTTTCCACAGGTGTCTCCACACTTACTCTTGAGATTAAACTCCCTAGCGTATGTTCCCGCAAGCTGATGTGTCAGAGCTGCGGTGAATGTAGTGTAGAAAGGAGGAGTCCGTATAAGAAGGATATTACCACTTTAATGGTTCCCATCCTCCACACTTAAGTTTCTATTGGCGTGTAGTCTTGTGTAGCAGCCTCCTTGATCAGTGGGTGTAGGGCCCAATGTTTGAGCTGGAGTTAATGGAAGTGCTTGGTGCTGGGGGGAGGTAAAACTCTTGTTGGCAGTGTGCTCAGAATGTCGTTGTTATGGAAAAGATCAGACAATCGCAGACAGTCTCACTCCCTCAAAGCGTTAAATGGTCCCGGCCTCGTCACTTGGGGGAACTCCAGGTTGCAGTAGATCACGGCATAGGGAGAGGGAAATGTCGTCTAGCCAGATGCTTTATTGGCATCGTCCCATACCTTAAGGGTAGTCCGGGTGGAGGTACTTGGGTATGCACTTTGATGTCTATCCTTTCTTGGTTTCCAAAGTACATCCCATATCATCCTTCCCAATGTTGCCCTGTTCCTTTGGAGCCAATGTTTGCAGAATGGTCCACGAGGGAATCAGACAATTACCCGGAGTTGTGCTGCCTTATAATTAAGGTCAAAGTCAGGCAGAGCCACTCCCCCGTGTGTCTTAGAAGATTAACAGGCAGTCGCACCCTACCGTTTTGCAAAACACGGAGAGTGATCGTGCGTAATTTGGGGAGGAAGTCTCGCTCGAGGTCAACCCTGAGGGCCTGGAACAGGTACAGTAATTTTGGGAGTACCGTCATTTTTATTGCATGAATACGCTCGAACCATCAGATGTGTAGTGGTTTCCAGCACTTAAGGTCTTGTTGTAACTGTAGAAGTGGGTGGGCGAAGTAGTTTGCCCTTAACAGCCCCTCCAGTTGTGGCGTGATCTTGATCTCTAACTACAGGAGATTGTGTTTTGCCCATTGGAATAGTGGTTTGCCGCGCAAAAGAGCCACCTCCCTTTCTGGCATAGTGAAATTTAAAATGGATGATTTGGACAGGTTTATGCAGAAGCCCGCTACATTTTCAAACCTCTGCAGTTCATCCTGGAGGGCCTGCAGCGAGGATTGGGGACAAGTAAGCGTTCTCAAGACGTCGTCGGTAAACAACAATATCTTGTGTTCACCGCCCCCGAATCTAATCCCCTGAATTTCTTGTGATGCTCGAATTCGAGTTACCAATAGTTCAATACTTAGAGCAAAGCGATACAAAAGGGGATGATGGACGGAGCGCTTGAACAAACCAAACACTCACCCCCAGTCAACTGATCTGGGTTTAATCCATCACCATTCTTTAGTTCACTCAGCCACCCCAGTTCAGACATGGCTATATGCAAATCAGTCTGACCCTGTGCCTTATGGGAACAGTCCAGCCCGAACTGCCAAGCCATGTCTTCCCTGGACCGGAAACAAGCATCCTGGGACCGGTTTCGGATTCATAATCCTCATCAGCCAGGCTATCTTGAATCCAGTGGCCAAGTGAACAAGGGACTCACGTCTGAGTATGCCCTGCCACACTTAGGGCGAACAAAGCGATACAAAAGGGGATGATGGACGGAGCGCTTGAACAAATCAAACACTCACCCCCAGTCAACTGATCTGGGTTTAATCCATCACCATTCTTTAGTTCACTCAGCCACCCCAGTTCAGACATGGCTATATGCAAATCAGTCTGACCCTGTGCCTTATGGGAACAGTCCAGCTCATTGCACCATCAGGATTCAAGCAAGCTGGGCCGACGAAGGCTGTGATGCCAGAAACCGGTCCCCGGAAGCTTGTCTCCTTCCCAGTATAAGAATTGGCTTGGTAGTTTGGTTTGCCCTGTTCCCATCGTGCACTGGGACAGGAACAGACTAATTTGCATATAGCCAGGTTCTGAGCTGGGATGGTGCAATGAGCTAAAAAAACAGGTGATGGATTAAAACCATGATCTCTTGACTTGGTAATAGTATTCTGCATCATTCAGAAACTCTGTCCATCACCACCCCCTTTTTCCAAAATCAATACTTAGAGCAAACATCAGATTGGACAGCGGGCTGCCCTACCAAGGGGGCAACTGAGGTGTGCTTATGCCATTAACCTGCTCTCTAGATCGGGGTTGTGCGTAGTTAGCTTTGATCGTGTTAATAAAGGGTGCCCCAAGCCCAAAGCTCTCTAGAGTGTGAAAAAGAAAAGGCCAGTCCACCTTGTCGAAAGCTTTTTACATGTCTAATTTCACCAGGATTGCTGGAGTTTGTGTTTTGAGAACTTTTCTATCAGGTGTAGTACCCTACGAATGTTGTCGTGGGTTTGTCTGCCCTTTATGAAACCCGATTGATCGGGATGAATTAGGTCCAGCATCAAACCCGCCAATGTGGATGCCAGGATTGCAGAGTATAATTTAGCATCCACATTTTAAAATGCAATCGGCCTATAAGAGGAGCAGTTATGTGGGTCCTTCCCTGCCTTTGCTATTGCCGGTATCATGGCTTCCGCCACTGAGGCTGTCACCGTTGGACCCACCGCTATCGAATTAAAGAGGGAGGTCCGGTGAAGAATGATCTCTGAGGCAAACGTTTTATAAAAGTGTGTAGTCAACCCATGTGGCCCAGGGGATTTATGCAACTTTATTGCTGCGATTACTAGCCTATTCTCTTTGGCGAAGATTTGGGTATTATAAAGCTCGTTCTGAGCAGGCGAGACCTGGGGAAGATCAGTCGAGTCCAGATATTTTAGTTGGTCATTAACCTCTATAGTTGTTGCCTGATATAGCGCCTTGCAGAAGGTCCCAAATATGTTAGCTTTGCCCTCGTCTGTATTTTCCATGTGTCCTTCACCATCGTAGATCCCTCCTATGTATTCCTTTTTCCTCTTTTCTCTGAGCTGCCTTGCCAGATGGGAGCCTACTTTATTCCCTTGCGCATAGGAAATGCGAAGCAATCACAGAAGAGTATATTCCTCTCTGATGGTGTCTCGCATGGGTACTAAATGCCATAGGCGAAACAGTGTGCAGCCTTCAACCATAGTCACTGCATAGGAGAAGAGGCTCCTTGGCCCCCTATACTCCAGTGCTTACTACTTTTTGGATTGTGGATCCAGGATATCAAACTGCATAAGAAGGCAATTGGCAGCCTTCTCCCACTACAAGGATAAATGATTTACATATTTATTAACATCAGAGTCAATCTAAGCAACCAGCGAACCACTTCAAGAACATGGGACCAGCTTTGAATGTCCATGACAGCATGAGAAACATGCTTTGAGAAAGCATCTCACTTCCAGAGAACCTGACAGCAGAGATTTTCACGTCTGGATGATCACCACTGTCATCCTGGATGATCACCACTGTCATCCTATCTTAGGAAGCATTTTTCTTCAAAGACGCATTCACTATGTCAAGTCAAGTCAGAGAATCTTATATAGTGCACATATCACCGGTAGGTCTCGTGGCACTTGCAGAGATTCCAGAGACTGAGGGTCATATCCAATTCCGTTATTTCTGGTCAAACATCCACGTTTTCAATTCTTTGTGGAAACACTGGTTAACCGCAATAGACAGAAGATGAAACAGCAGCTTGTTCCAGAGATGAGGGGTCAGAAAAGAAAAAGATTGACCCCCATTGCGTACAGAGCGGACTCGTAGTGGGGTGAGAAGAGATTTTGAACTGGACCTTAGTGTTCTTTCTGGCTGATCTCGTTTGAGTTTTTTCGCTAAATAACCAGGCCCAATGCCATAGATACTTTTATGAGTTAGGCACAGGATTTTAAAGTGACCTCTTTTTCTATCTGGAAGCCAGGGGAGAAATCTCGGACTAGGGACTGAGGGAGCTCTTGGAGGTAGATTTAGGATCAATCTGGCCGCTGCATTCTGCAAGATTTGCAGTTTGGAAAAGACGTCTTCATTTAGGGAGGCTAATAAGGCATTCCTGTAATCCATGCGGCTTACAATTAAGCCCTGGACCAGTGGCTTCCTGGTTTCAATAGGTAGCCATTTAACGATCTTACGTAGCTTCCGCAGGATCCCGTAACAAGTACCCAGCACAAGATTGACATGGGTTTTCATGGAAAGCTTTTTGTTGATTGTTATTTCAAGGTTGCAGACTGCTTGTTTTGGGGACGGGCATGGGCCCAATGCCTGAGGCCACCAGCTGCTAGACCAATACTCTTCAGCCCTGCCGAACAGAATGATCTCGGTTTTACTGCCATTTAGCTGTAATTTGTTGTTGCCCATCCAGCTGTTAATGTGGGTCAGACAGTTTTTAAGCCGGATCATTGTATCTGTAGGGTCAGGACCAAATGTGATCAACAGGTGGGTGTCATCAGCAAATGATACTACCTCAAACCCATAAGACCTGATTATCCTGGCCAGTGGTGTTACATAAAGATTAAAAAGCATAGGGTTTAGGATTGACCCCTAAGGAACTCCAATGCTTACTGGTCTGCTGCATGAGGCCAGGGAGCCTAAATGCACACTAGTCGAGCGGTCTTTTAAATAGTTTTTAAACCAGTCCAGCGCTTTCCCTCGGACCCCCATCTCCCAGAGCCGTTGTTCAAAAATGTCATGGGAGATCGTGTCAAAGGCGGCTGACATGTCCAAGAGAACCAGCAAAGCTGATTCTCTTTTATCCAAGGCCAGCCTGATGTTATCAACCATCTCTACTACTGCCGTTTCGGTGCTATGCACCGACCGGAATCCTGATTGCGATGGATCGATAAGTCCATGACTTTCCAAATGGATAGTAAGTTGTTTGTTTACCAAGAATTCAAGCGCCCTCCCGAAATATGGTAGCAGCGAGATGGGACGGTAATTGCCTGGTTAGGTCTGACTTGAGCTGTTTTCCATCTTACTGGCACTGTCGCTTGGTCCAATGACATATTAAAAATCTCTGTTAATTTTGTTATCAACCGGGGTGCTAATTGCATAAAAAAGCGAAGGGGAAGAGAATCAGCTGGGGAGCCAGATTTGATCTTAGCAGTGGCTTCTAATACCTGTTCGCAGGTCACAGTTTTAAATTCAACCAGCAGAGGCAACAATGGTTGGCTCTTCACAGCTGGGTGCACATCAATATTGTTGGCATTGTCCTGGGGGAAAGATCTGTAAATAGCTTTAACCTTTTCGTCGAAAAAGGTTGATATTTTATCGACCCATTCTTGTGTGGGGGCAAGGGTGCGCTGGTTGGCCTGAGGAGTGGTAAACTCCTTCAGAATTTTATATAGCTCTTTGCTGGAATTAACAGCATTGTTGATCCTCTCTGTTAAATAGGACTTTTTGTCCTGTTTAATATTATTTAAATAGTGACGGTGGATTTCTTTATATTTGGTTCGATCTATAGTAGTTTTGATTTTCCTCCAGTGCCGTTCTGAAGTTCTACTGGACAAATTTATCGGTTTTTAAGGCTAACGTAAACCATGGAGATGCTTTTCCTTTAGTCTTGACCCTTGACATAGGTGCTACTGTGTTTAAGGCAAGAGTTATAGCCTCTTCAAAAGCCTTTGTAGCTTGATCTACATTATCTGTATGTAGCATGGCTTCAGCATTAAAGTGGGTACAAAAGGATGTAGGGGTGACTTTTCACCAGGGCCTAATCAAGGCACAGTTATTATCTTGGGTGGTTATTGGAGCATCCATACAAAAGTTGAATTTTAGCCGATGATCCGACCAAAGTAGAAGTAGGGGTTGCTTAACTGTAAGTTTAGTTGAGTTGGTGAACAATAAATCCAAGGTATGTCCGGCTTGATGGGTAGGACATACCTTGGGTAGGACCAATTGCTCCAGTCCTAATGTCTGTAGTGATGTTACCAATTGGTAGTGGATCTGCTTCTAGTGGGATTAGACTTATCTGGCACTGATAGCTATCTTCTCTAGGTAGCGTGAACTGTGCTCCAGAAAGAATTCTGTGTGTAAGTTTAACTTTTCCCAATGTGGTATCCTTGCTAAGCTTCCCACTCACACAGTATCACATGTACTTATAACATGCAGCAGATGGAACCAGCTTATCGATTACCAGATTCATGACACACCAGTAGAGGGAGATCACCATGTAGCAGTGGTTCCTTTAGATTGTGGTCAAAGGCGTGCCAAAGGCAAGCCCATCTGTGTACATCCGCGCCTAGAACACACCGAGCACCAGTGACCCTGCACACTACGACGCCAGCACCCTCCTCGCCCTTAACTCAGGACGCCACCTGCCACCTCGCGTCACTGAAGGAGATCCAAGTATACCCTTCTCCTGCCGGAACTGCAACTACACCTTCATCCATGCCAACTCCTCTTGCTGCCCAGCCGACCAACAGCGTACTCGACCAGCTCATCTGCATCCTCCTCAACACCCGCTCCCTCCACAAACATGCCATACAAATCTGGGACCTCAAACGCCACCTCTCCCGACATCACCTTCTTCACAGGAAACCTGGACCAAATCCTGTTCTGGACTGTACATCGCCACTGCCATCCCCAACGCCTACAAAATTACAATATAACCTTGATCCGAAAGGGTCGCTTTAATTCATCAAAATGCCCAACTAAAATCACCTCCAAGGACCTCGGCAACTGACCCGGAGGAGGCTTCGCCATCATCCACAAGAACACCCTCCGAGTGACCACTTACTCGAACGATCCAATGGCAACCATGGAACACTTCCATATCCAGACCAACCCCAACACCACCCTCCATGGCACCCTCATGTACAGGCCACCTGGCCCCTGGCCGCCCTTCATCGACGCCATCGTATACCTCATTGCACTCCAGGCTCTCGCATCCACCGACTACAACCTTTTCAGAGACCTCAACTTCCACCTGGACAACCCTAGTGAGCAGGGCACCGCCTCCCTACTGGGCAAC
Source organism: Lissotriton helveticus (assembly GCF_964261635.1). Lineage (NCBI taxonomy): Eukaryota > Metazoa > Chordata > Amphibia > Caudata > Salamandridae > Lissotriton > Lissotriton helveticus. The sequence goes on along the minus strand of NC_136059.1, from coordinate 287,761,588 downwards.
CTTGCCAACATTGGACTCAAGCAGCTAGTCACCGCAGCGACCCTCATAGCTGGACACACGCTTGACCCAGTCTTATACGCCAACGCGAACGTCCCCTCCAGCCACACCACCAAACGCCTCTTGACGACTGCTTGCATTTCGGTTTGGCCACTCCCAACGTTCACTGGTGCCTTCACCACGCCCCCTGTTGTAGCTGGAACAATGCCACTGAAGAACTTCTTGTTGACTTCATCAGCACAACCACACCGCCAACACAGCAGCACGCAACCTTCACCAATGGATCACCAACTGCACCGACACTCTGGCACCCCCCCCCCCCCAAGAAGCCACCAGGCAAGCTAGACTCCAAGAAAGCCAGCTGGTTCACTCCTGCCCTCCACGAGTCCAGACAAACCTGCAGAAGACTCTAGAAGAGATGGAGGAACAACGAAACCCCGGAAAGCCATGCAACCTTGAAAAACCGACATCAACGCACACCCCCTTCTCGTCAAAACGACAAGTAAAACAGCCCTCCAAGACATAATCAATGCCAATACTTACAACATTAAAGAACTCTTTGCCATCGCCAATAAGTTTGCCAGGCCAAACAGTAAGACCACATTCGTCCCACACTCCTAAGACCTCTGCAACAAACCTTGCACCTTCTTCCACCACAAGATCTGGCAGATCTACAACAGCTTCTAAACCCAAGACCCTGCCACACTGCCTGCCACCACCGCATGCAACCACGCCACACCCCAACAGATTGTGCTCAACTGGACTATGCTCACTACAGATGACACCCTCAGGACCATGAAGAGCATCAACTCAGGAGCCCCATCAGTACCTTGTCTGTATCACATCTTCCATAGAGCAGCTACCTCCATCACCTGCGAGCTTTGCCACACAATCAACTGCTCCATCAAAACCACCATCTTCTCTTGATGACTAGAAACATGCAGAGATCAACCCCCTGTCAAAGAAACTGTTCGCCGACCCGACAGACCTCAAGAACTTCAGACCCGTCTCCCTCATCCCCTTCCCCGCCAAGGTCATCGAAAAGGCCATCAACTCCAAACTCGGAGTTCACTGAAGAGAACCACGCCCTGGACACCTCCTGGTCCGGCTTCCGAAGCAACCACAGTTCTGAGACTGCACTCCTCGCTGCCACCGACATTGGCTCCCTTCTCAACCGGGGTGAAACCGCAGCCTTCATCCTACTGGAACACTCTGCCACCTTCGACACCGCACCCTAATTATGATACTCCACGAAACTGGCATCCGCGACAAGGCACTGGACTGGATCCACTCCTTCCTTACTGGCTGAACACAGCAAGTCAGACAACGCCTGTTCCTCTCAGAACTTATAGAGATCAGCTGCGGAGTGCCCCAAGACTCCTCCCTGAGCCCCAGCCTCTTCAACGTCTACATGGCCCCCGTCGTGGCCATCGTCAAAATTCATGGACTCAACATCGTCCTATGCTGACATCCTGCTGATCCTCTTCCTCACCCACGAACGCACAGCTGCCAGAATCAACTTTCACAACGGGATGAAGGCTTTTGCTACCTGTATGAAAGATAGCTGTCTCAAGCTCAACTCGAACAACACCAAAATACTCATTCTGGTACCCGCTGTCTCAGCCTGGGACGACTCCTGGTGGCCCGCCGTACAAGAAATCCCTCCCACCGCTACGGACCATGCAAGCAACCTCAGTGCCATACTGAACTCCTCGCTCACAGTGAACAGCCAAATCAACGCAGTATCCTCATCCTGCTTCGACACGCCCGCCTTCTTTGAAAGACATTCAGATGGAGCCCCACAGTACCCAGAAAGACGGTCACTCACGCACTCAGCACCAGAAGACTTGACTACAGCAACGCACACTATGCCTTTGTCACCCAGAAACAGCTCAGAAACTACAGAACGTCCAAAATGCCACAGCCAGACACTGCTTCCCAATCAACAAGTGAATCGCCTTCAAACTCCTCACACATGCCTATAAAGCGCTCCACGATGCAGGACCAGCATATCTGAACCACCAACTTTAATTCCACATACCCGCCAGACAACTTTGCTCCGCTAAACTTGCCCTGACCTCCGTCCCACGGATCCACAAGACCAGAACCGGAGGAAAATGCTTCTCCTGCCTCGGAGCCAAGACCTGGACACCCTGCCCCTCCACTTCAGGCAATTCCAGTTGATGGCATAATTCAGGAAGGCCCTCTAGACCTGGTTCTTCGACTGTACTCCATGCCCAACTCGGCCCGTCTCTTCTTTCACATAAAGGACTTGATGACCTTGATGTATTGTTTATTATAAAAGGGAAACTATGGAAAGAACTCTTCACAGCCAATGAGCAGGGGTTGTTACTCTAGATATTTCCTGTTTCCCAGGAAATGCAGGGTGTGTTGCTCAACCATAGCCTGAATTTCATCCGCTCATTCCGGATGAAATCAAAATCAATGCAGCTGGTCAGATATTTCCAGCCTTGGAAGTACAGGACTGTGTGATTTGCTCGTTTGCTCAAGGCTGAATCTTTCACCTCCCTATCAGGCTTGTCCACTGTAAGTACTTTAAGTTTGTGGTTGAGAGACAAAGGTTTCATTTTACATCCCTTCTTTAAGGCTGGCATCACCTGCCAGTGCATTTACTATGGTCTTGGTTGTGGAAGTGGCCACTGTATGTATTTATTTCTTTACTTAAATGCTTGGCTAGTTAAAGCTGCCTTTTTTCTTTCCGTAACTCTCCACTTGCTGTAATGTGCAACCTCATCTACAGCCTGATTCTCCCTAAACCAACATTTTCAAAGATCCTTTACTAACTCTTTAGAGAGCCCAGAACATTTCAGACATGATATAATGTTTGGTCCAACATTTAAATCTAAGGGCCAGTGAGCTCTAATACTAAGGTTCTACAAATTGTTGCACCTTTTTGGTTCCAGGAGCAAGGTTAGAAGTAAGAGTTCTTCAACCAATTCTGGGGTCAGCGTCATTTGATGTAAGGATTAGCTTATTGTGGTGGGCAGTTTTCAGTTCCTGCTCGCTTGAGTGCTCCCTTTAATGTCTTCTTTAAATTGTGGAGTATCATCTGAAAGACATATCTATGAGTGGTTTGTGGATTGTAGAATAGAAACAGCTTCACATGAATACCTTGGAGTGCTGAGCCATCGGATTACCTCTGGGTTTCTCTTTCTTCCCATTGTACTATAGTCATTTGCCTATCTAGACTAGCAGTGTGATTGTGCAAGCAGGAACATGTGAGTTTAGGCATTGGACAGGAGAGTGACAATATTTGCCATTCACTTTGCAGAAGCTCAAAATTTGTATTGTGAGGCTCAATTGAGGGTGCAGTCAATGAAGCATGAGTGGAAATTTAACCAGGACTTTATAACAGAGGTCTTTCAGCATATATGGGGAATACTTTTCTAAATATTTGCTGGCATTAATTACTTTTAGCCAGCCATGACTCCTGTGCAAAGTTGGTCAGTGATTTTCTCTGTATTTGTTTTTGTTATGCTGTATTTCGCCCATGCCCTCTGTATTGGTTTAGCACAGGCCATGGTCCTTGGTCAACCAGTTTGGCTTTTTCTCCTGCCTGCAGTACTTGTTGGGCAAAGTGCGTGGACGTCAGCTGTACCTTGTGCACAAAATACCCCTTTCCACAGTGCCTGAGTGGCACTGCAGCAGCTGTGCCCAGCACCATTATGCAAAGGCTTTGCTTCATCCATAATCTATATTTCAGCTCATGGTGTCTGGTGTTCATGACTGATTACTTCTCTTTATCAGATACCCCTACCTGCTGTGCCTGCTAGTCCTGGGTTGCCTGGCAGACACTGGGCATATTATGTGAGCTGTGCACCCCAGTGACCATTCCCTTTCCTCTCACGGAACACCTTCTGACTGTTCAATAACCCTTCATGCAGCCATGCATTTCATATATTAAAGGGTACCTTCCCCGTTTTGACTGAGTATTCAGTTCACCAAATAAGGTGAACTGAATACTCAGTACTTTCAGTACTTAGTACTGAAAGTGACCAAAGGCTGCAGGCCTCAATTGTACTCTACACAGTGACAATGTCCGGTGGAATTAAAGATACAGACCTATTTCCTATTCCATTTGAATGTACCTTTTTGAGAAACAGACATAATATTTGGACCATCCCTCTTAAACCGTTAACCGCAGCGGTAATTCCGCCGCGGTGCGGGCGTTCCCTTGCGCGGGCGGGGCCGCGTCGGCTATTGGACGTGCGCAGCACTACGAAGGTAGTGCTCGCGGCGGCCAATGGCAGCAGGGAAGGGGTTAAAGCAGGGAACTTTTATGGTATGCCAAAATAAGGAGAACGTACAGATCTTTCTGCAGGTCCAGTTCGTGATTAGCACGATCATCCTGAAGGGAGACAGAGAGAAATGAGGCATTGAGCATTTACCCTCGCCTCAGAAAATGTGATGAACTCCCTACCGTATTCGAGGTTGGGCCTTCCTTGGTTATTAGTTCGGTGACATGCAAGCACCAAATTCCCCTCTTGTCTTTGCCTGATTGTGATTCCAGCTCGATTAAAGTTCAAACAATTAATTCCCTCTGTCTGCTACCTTGGGCCAAAGGAGGGGGCGCAGCACAGACCACAAATACATTCATGTGTGAAAAAGGCCGTTTTATTGAAGACCGATGCACCTCACAAAAACATTAGCCTTTGCCTTACAAAACAAATCCTTTTTTACCTATCTTGCCTACTCCCCCCACCCCTAAAGGTTCCCCCCTCCAATTCCTTGCAACTGTTTACAATCCCTATACAATCATTAACTGTTGAACTTTAACACTGTAACCTCCTACCTATTGCTAGAACATCTACCTGCTGAAGCATTTCCTACTTAACTTCCCATTATTGCCTGCTCCCGGATTAACTGGTACCCAACCATAACTTTAACCTGTAAAAAACACTATCAAACACATGCCTGCACCTTCTTCCAGTGACAACCATTTGCATGCTTCTGCCGTGGTGCACCTGTTTGCAACAAAAAAGTTCCATCTCCCCACAAGGAAGCTCTTACCTGGCCTAAAAATTCATCCCCATCCCCCCAAAAAAGGGGAGGGCGGGTGGGAAAAAACTGGTTGACCCAAAAAATCCACACCGGCTGCAGTGTCACCTTACTAAAATGGTGACATGGCAGACAAAATGTTCGGTTAAGTACCTCCCACCCCCCAGCCCACTCAACTTGTCTTCTCGCTTGAGGGCAAGGAAGCAGTGGCGTTAGACACCTTCCACCGTTGTATGCTCGCAACTGCGGACTGGCTGAATCAGAATTCGCTGCAGTTTAACAGCTCTAAGACAGAAGTCTTACACTGCACTACTGATCGCGTCCCTAGACCTCTCCCGCCGGACTTTTGGCCGCCTTCCTTCCAGAGCACGACTGTGTCTGCCACCTCGGTCCGTAATCTGGGAGTGAAGTTTGGGTCTAACCTCCAACTGGATGCAGCCGTTAATAAAACAGTGAGCACTTGTATGGGACTGCTTCGTATGCTGAGAAAGGTCCTTCCGATGCTTCCCATGGACAGCAGGCCAGAGGTGGTGAGGAGCATTATTGTAAGTCGATTGGACTACTGTAATGCTCTATTTCTTGGAGCACCATCTACTTTGATAGGAAAACTGCAACGGGTGCAGAATCTCGCAGCCAAATTAGCGCTTGCTCGTCGCCGCCTTGATTCTTCATCTCAGGCACTAAGGGACCTTCACTGGTTACCGGTCCTTCAGCGGATCGATTTTAAATCTTTATGTATTGTATTCAGGGCCCTTCATGGACAAGGCCCAGTGCCACTACAGAATATGTTCCATTGGTACACTCCGTCCAGATCCCTTCGTTCGGCTTCTGCTTACCTTGCTGTGGTGCCTAAAGTTTTGAGATCGCGGCTGGGCGGCCGATCTTTCAGCTTTACAGCAGCCAGACTATGAAACGCTCTTCCGCTAGGACTGAGAAGCATGAACGATCTCAATTCCTTTAAGAAAAACTTAAAAACACATCTCTTTCCTAAGGTTGGGCCACGTTAATTCTTATAAGTCAGCATGGTGCGAAGCAGGTTCCTTCTAGTCAAAGCGCCAGGATACCCGTTGGGTGACAGACATGCGCTATAAAAGAGTACCAATACATACATACATACATACATACATACAAACAACGCACAAACTATCCCAATTAGGCTCTGGGCCGCACCACGGGTCCAAAATCCCCGGGGAATCAAGCCTCCCGGCAGTTGACTGCCCCCCCCCCCGCCCCAAAGACCCCTTGGGTCAAAGGAGGGGGCGCAGCACAGACCACAAAAAACCTTCAGGTAAGTGTGAAAAAGGCTGCTTTATTGAAGACAAGTGCACCTCACAAAAACATTACCCTTGGCATTTCCCTTACAAAACTAATCCTCACTATACATTTTTTACCTATCTTGCCTCCTCCCCCCACCCCTAAGGTTCCCCCTCACCAACTCCCTGCAACTGTTCACAACCCCTATATAATCATTAAATGTTTAACTTTAACCCTGTAACCTCTTACCTATTTCTAAAACATCTACCTACCGAAGCATCTCCTACTTAACTTCCTGTTATTGCCTGCTCCCGGATTAACTTATGCCCAACCATAACTTTGACCTGTAAAAAAAACACTAGTAAACACATGCCACTCAGAAAAGTCCTCCACCTGCGCCTAATCTATGACTTTTTTGACCCTCCCCCCCCCAACCTAGGGTGCTTTGGAGATCTTCTAATATTGAATGATTAGTCAATGATTACCCCGCAGCGCGTCTAATGTAATTGTTCTTAACTGCGATAGCAACTACGTGAATTTAACATCAAAGCTGTTAATTTTTTTAGGGGGGCACTGTGCATTTTTAAATTTATTCTTTATTAGACACTTTTATTCCCTGCACTACGTACCTCTCTGTTGTCACTGCTGCTCACGCTCCCTTGATGTGCTGGTGTACTAGTCTGTAAGAGCGAGTCCCCGGAGCACTACCATCTTGGGTAGCGTTCTAGTTGTTGCACTCTCCCTATTTAATGGAGGTGGTGCAAGAGTGCAGTGCGTGCAGCGGGCACCCCGACAGCGCGCCGAAGGTGAGCCCGTCTGCGCCCATCCACGCTCCGGACGCGCACAGCACCAGCCATGCTGCCCTAAACACCTCTTGTTTGGTCTATTCCAGAGATAAGCTTGTTCGGCTTGACAATGAGAGGGGTAGGACCATGATTAGTGAATCAGGCATTGGGTCAGGCAAGAATCTCCTAAGAAAACTACATCAGGGATTCTTAATTGTGGGTTGATCAATGCCAGATCCTTGGCCAAACATCATATGGCGATTTCTATGTTATTGGAGGACTATAACCTCGATGTCCTTTTTCTCACGGAGACCTGGACACGAGGGGATAGTGAAGTGGAGCTTGGCCTTGCCTGCCCTCCAGGTTATAAAATATGTCATAAGCCTAGACGGGATGGAAGAGGGGGAGTAGTAGGATTTATATAAAAAGAAATCTGGAACTTTACCCCTCTTTGCGTTGAGGACATCCCGGGGATTAAGTCTCTGGGGTTCTCACTCAAAGACACCAGTAGTGTTCTTTGTACAGACCTACTTTGTTATAGGCCACCAGGGGGAGATGCTCATGCCTGTCAAGAATTGATTGATGAGATATGCAGCTTAGCCCATTCCCATTCCAAACTACTGATCCTCTGACATTTTAATCTCTGGGAGAATGACATTCTTGATACTGCTTTTAAAGAGCTTTGCTACTCGAGTTAGTAGAGAGTGGTCTAAAATATTCAAACAAGCGGACCTCCCCCGGCTTGTTAATGACAGCTATGTCATGCACGACTCTGCGGAAGCGAACTATTTGAATCTATGTCATCAGATTTCTAATTCATTAGATCGACTGGCGCCGTTGAGGAAAGTTAAAAGTTGCAAAAAGCCTTCTGCTCCATGGTATAATAAAGAGCTGAGACTGATGAAGACCAGCTGTAAACAACCTGAAAGGAAGTGGAGGAAGAATTACTTAGAGACAGATAAGGCAGTGTTAAAAAATCTGCCTCATACTTATAAAGAGTCAACTGGCAAAGCCAAGGCTAAATATCTTGAGGAGACCATTCTTCTCTCTGCTAACAAATCACAAACTCTATTTAGCCTAGTAAGAGGCCTGTCCAACCCAGATTTTGCTCAATCTAACATCCTGGCTTCACAAGAACTTTGTGACAATTTGTCAACTTTCTTCGCGGAAACAATGAGTAAAATGTTAACAAGGTTCAAATCCCCGGTGGATGGAGATGGGTACCAACATACAGGTGATGATACCTCATTAAATTATGATATAACTGACAAAGAACACATGACAGTTCTGGAGCATTTTCAGATGCCTTCACAAGAGGATTTCCATGCAATTGCTGCTGGCGTTTCCTCGGGTTCCCCTATGGACCCACTGCCACACAAGTTTTGGAACTTGTTTGGAGGTGAGCTTTTCCCGCTCTTATATCACATCTGCGATCAATCTCTAACCACAGCTGTAGTTCCGTACTGCTGGAAAAAGGCAGTTGTCTCTCCATTGCTAAAAAAGGCCACACTGGATCCCCAGTGTCCTTCCAACTACCTACCCATTTCCTTATTACCCTACCCAATTAAGATTCTGGAGAGGGTAGTGACCAAATCTCTCTCAAAATATGTTGAGGATAATGAGCTGCTGGACGAAGTCCAATTTGGTTTCCGCCCTGCTCACGTGACCGAGACTGCTTTGGTGGCAGTCTTGGATGACCTCAGAATGAGGGCCGACAGTGGTCAGACAGCCTTTTTGGTGCTGCTCGACATGTTGCCGCGTTCGACACGGTTAACCATCAGACCCTGATTAGGAGGTTGGAGGAATTGGGTGTTGTGGGTAGGGCGCGAGACTGGTTATATATATTCCTATCTCTCGAATAGGCAGCAGGCAGTGACTCTGTTGGCATTTTTCTCCAAGCACAGAGTTGTTAAACAGGGGGTTCCTCAGGGCTTGGCTATTAGCCCAATCTTGTTTAATCTATATCTTCGTCCCATTATCGTTCTAATAAAATCATTTGGCATCAATGTCATCAACTGCGCGGATGACACTCAGCTTGTCTTCACTGTTGAGCGCAACAATGCAGTGTCTCTGGAAGAGTTCCACAACTTTTTGCATCAAACATCAGACTGGTTGAAAGAGAATTCTTTACAATTTATTGAGGAAAAAACTGAAGTCCTGGGCTGTACGGCAGGTAGAATTCAACGTCCTCTCCAAGCAGACTTCAGGCCTGGCTCGGCTAATAACTCCTTAATGCCCGCTAACACAGTGTGCGACATAGGAGTACTGATGAACAGCAATTTACAATTGGACTCCCAGGTGAATAAAACGGTGAGCATAGTTTTAAGAATAATAGATTACTGTTATGCACTTCTTCTAGGTGCCCCAGTCACTTTGACCAAGAAACTTCAAAGAATACAGATTTTGGCGGCTACGCTGGAACTAAACTGGCCACGGGGAGCCTTGGCCTCTCTGGCCCTAAAGGACCTACATTGGCTGCCTGTTGTACAAAGAGTGCAACTTACGGCACTCTGTATTGATAACAGGGCAGTACACAATCTGGGACCTAAAGTACTACAAAGGAAATTTGTATGGTACTCTCCTGTTAGATCCTTGCTCTCCTCCGCGAATCTGGTTTGTGTTTTCCATGTCCAGAAAGTTCGAATGGGAGGCAGATCCTTTAGCTTCACAGCATATAGACTATGGAATGCGCTTCCTCTGGAGCTTAGACAATTGAACACCTTGTCTTGCTTCAGGAAGGAATTGAAAACCAGATTGTTCCCCAGAGAGTGCTGTACTCCCCTCAAGAGTCACAATGCTCTCCGCATCTCCCAAAGCAGCTGAATTGTCGTGAAACCCTTCTGAACACACCCCCAGTGGCTGTCCCCAAAATACCCCTCAATGAGCCCCCCCAATCTCACTGCGCATACCACTGTCATTTGAGGCTCGCATTACCACCCCTTTCCCCATTTCCCTTTCCGTCCGTCTTTGATTGTTTTAACTTCACTTCTCAGCAGAAGTGAAGGCAGTCACTTCTGTCATGTTCACCTCCCCCCGTTGAAGACCTGCGACACCTTTTTTGCCCACCAACTCTGAAATCTGAAAGTCCCCGAAATACATCCAAGACATTAATGTGGAGAATAATGCTGTCTCCATGTTCCTACAAATCCTCGCTATCAACTGTAACATGGGGCGAATAATGCTATAGACAATGGCCTCCTAACTCAGGGCTTGGCACCCTTTTCTCTTGCCCAGCCTTCCAAAATCTGCCTACCTAGTTCTCCCGCTGAAGGTGCATACCCCCACCACAGTTTACCCATGAAAGCAATCCCTGCCAGCTTGCCAGTAATCGTAATTTTGGACAAGCCTGTCAATCATTGCCAAAATAAACAGTACTACGTCTTCTTCTCTTGCCCACCTGTCGTTCCTTCTCTGAGCCCCCTTTGATGAACCCCAGCCAAGCCTGCCTATACGCCTTCCTAGTGGAGAGAGCCAATGACCCTACCACCAATTGTAGCATCCTTTGTCTCCGATGGACCACATCCCCACTGGCACTCGTGTCTTGCAGGTGTCTGCCTCTGTGGCCAGACCATGGAACCTCTCCCACTGTGAACGAGAAACCGAATCTGCAATGCCATTGTCCACCCTTGGCACATGTCTGGCTTGAAACGCGACATCATGTTTCAAACAACTGAGTACAAACACTTTTATCAACTTGAGTACCTGTGCATCTTTAGCAGATTGCTTGTTAATCACCTGCACCACTGCCATATTGTCTATCCTGAAAATGACCCTCTTGTGTGCCAGGTCCTGTGTCCATACTGTCGTCGCTAGTGGGAATAATTCTAAAAAGGCAATGCTCCTGTCCCCATTCTTCCAATGTCGTGGCCACTCTTATGTGCACCTACCCTGCCAATAAGGTCCAAAACCACTAGCTTCTGCTGCGTCAGAGTATATGTACACGTCTCATTACTTGGGCACCCCCATTGGAATGCTATTAAAGTCCTGTAGGCTTTTTCGCCACATGCATAAATCTTCCTTCGTCCCTGCGGACAATCTCATGTGATGATGTGGAAGCGTGACACCTTCTAGTGACCTGCTCAGGCTCCTCCAAAAAAGTCCTTCCTCCCCTTACTACTCTACATGCAAGATTAAGATGTCCCAGCAGCACTTGCACTTCCTGTACTGTCACCCTCCGTCTGGCCAGCATGTCATCAATCTGCATAATCATGTTCAACTTTTTGTCTGTCAGCAGGTGTTCCTCCATCACCACCGAAACCAGTTCAAAGCCCAGAAATGACTGCACCGTACTTGTACCTTGTGTCTTCTCTGGTGGCAGGGGCATTCCCAGTAAACCCATGAGTTCTTGAAAACTGTTCAGCTGTTGACAGTCCGCTGAACCGGGTCGACCAACCAGGAATAAGTCGTCAAGATAGTGTGTCACTGTCTCTTTGCCTGTCTGCCATGAGAAAACCCATTGCAAGAATGAGCTAAAACGCTCAAATAAGGCTCATGAAATGGAATATCCCATAGGCAATTTCTTGTCCACAAAGATTTGTCCTTCGAACTGTATCCCCAACAATTGGAAATCATCCGGGTATACCGGCTGTAAACGGAAGGCTAACTTAATGTCACATTTTGCCATCTCCGTACCCTTTCCTACCATCTCCACTAATGCCCTGGCTACATATACTGACGAGTGCGACACTGATGTCAAGTCCTCTGATATGTAATCATTTACTGAGGACCCTTCCGGCCGAGATAGGTGCTGTATCAATCTGAATTGACCTGGTTCTTTTTTGGGCCCCACCCCAATTGGTGATATCAACTCTTTGCGAGGTGAGTGTCCGAATAGTCCTTCTATATGCCCCTCTTCTTTCAACAATTGTTCCCGCACTGTTGCTTTGTGTGCTTTAATTGATCTCAAGTCCTCCGCCCACCTGGCCAATCTTCGCCCTTCATACCCCAACTTAAACACCTCCCAAAAACCGCGGCTCAGTAGTGCGGCATCCTCCCGACATAGATATTGTGCCAGCCAGCAGTCAAATCATTCCAGCCTAATGGGTGTATGATCCGCATCCTCCCGACATAGATATTGTGCCAGCCAGCAGTCAAATCATTCCAGCCTAATGGGTGTACGATCCTTTTCCCATGGAACTTTGTGCTCTCCTACCGCCCCTGCCAACGACCATCTGCTGTCCCTGTTGCCCTTGAAAGGAGCTTTTGTGCTGGAAACCTTGGCTATGCGGTTGCCCTTGCCAGTTGTATCCTTTCCCAAAACATTGTACCAACGGGTGTTGCCCTGCACACTTGGAGCACTTCTGTCTAAATCTACAGTACTCTCTTGTACAGGATCCCTTATTTTAATCCCAGCAGGCCCCCCAAACTCCCACTTAGCTCTTTGCTGTGTAACCCACCCCCCCTCGGTTGGGGCAGCTCAGAAAGGGGTGGTATGTCAGTGGAAAACAGCTGGCCGAGTATGTGGTTTTCCCAAACTTAATTGCCCCATAGTTTGCTGGTACAAATCTGAATCAATCTCCTCCCATTTTGCCTCCGGGTCCCACGCCAGCCTGGCCCTAAACTCCTTGTCGTAGTGCGACCAAGCGTAGCCTCCATATGTCACTTGAGCCCTTCTTATCACGTCCATATACTTAAAAAGCGAGATAGACCTCTCTGGGTATTTTTCGCAATACACTCTCGTAAATATTAGGAAGGCTGCTGTCCAGTTTTCGATAGGCATAGGCACTTTAGGCTTCCTTGATAACTCTTAGCTCCTCCTCCTTTGAACTCTTTTTTGCACTAAGAGTCCACGTACTCCCCATTCCAAATCTTTTCTTTGGTCATCAGTATAAATGGGCCCCCAGTGGCTTTGTCACCCCCATGTATGGCAGCGTCTTAATTTTTATCTCGACTCTCTCTTTAGTGGCTCCTCCCTGGGCCCCCTCACTGTCCTGTCCTTCCGCTGGCGTCTTGTCTGTGCCTGACCCGGTCCCTCGTCCCGTCGACCTTCCGCTAAGTCCCCTTTTTTCTTCACTTCCTCTGAGTCTGCCCTTCGGTGCCTACCCCAGTATCCTTAACATACAGACCTTTGCGCAAACGCACTGCCCCTTCGGCCTCACTCCTGGTTGTATCAGTCCCCATGAGACCCTGCCTTTGGGCCTTAATGGAGGACCACACCCTTTCCTGTCCTTACCTAACGTCCAAGTCGGTGTCCGCACCAGATCCAGCTGCCTAACCAGTCGTGCAGGTGGTTGAACCACGCCGTCCCAGTATGGGAGATCTCCTTGTTTCCATGCCTGCAATATACTAGGCACATCGGTAGTATGTCCCCCCCCTGCTGCGTTTCTCTTTTGTCCTACTCCACAATCTCCCCTTTCTCAATGCTATCCATCTAATAATCCAACTGTAAGTCCCCTTCTATGTCCTCGTGGCTTCTCCTTGCAACCGGGCCTTGGCACTGTCCTGCTTATTGTGTATTAGCTTCTGTAAATCCACCACTGGGAACCGTGGGGGTGCAAAAAAACTTCTGCCCCATCCATACATGATTTCCCTCTCACTGCCGGCCATGAGGCCGCATCGACCAAGCGGGGTTGTTGCACTGCCTCAGTCACCGCTGACCATCGTTTGGCAGTGTTGCACCATCCCGCGACGGAATCAGTCTGGCTGTCTTTGCCTGTGCCGTCACTTCTCCTCGCGAGCATGGAGCCGCATGTGACTCACCCGAGTTCTCTATCTCTTGACCCTGCCACTCCTCCAAAGGAAAAGTAAGGTCCGGCAAGCCGGGGTTAGTGGCCCCTTCTGTGCTAACCCAGTTTGGCCCTGGGCACCACTGCCCAAAAAAAACTATTTCTACTCCCACATCCATGTTTCCCCAAGCAGCCTGCCTGCCGTCCCTCCCCTCATCTGTGACTGCCTGCCAAGCCTGTTTCCTCCCCTGCCGAATGCCCCCAATCGTGGTGCCCCCCCAACCCTGCTCCCCGATGCGAATATGTCCTGACCCCGGAATAGGCTCTGTTGCCTGTCCCTCTTCCCCAACCCCTTCTTGATCCTACCCTTCACTCCACTCCAACATGGCCACCACTAAAGCAGATGCGGGGCCCTTTACTTGCTCCGCTTCCCCCCTGCCCCCCAGCGCAACAATGTCCTCCCCCTGCAGCCAGCCCCCCTCCTCTGATCAGCGCGATCTGAGCCCCCATGGGGCCCTGTCTAACCATATCTATAAATCAAAAAAGAAGGGGGGGGGACTAGGAGCTAGTTGAGGTCCAGTACCCGTGATCCACGTAGTAGTATAGAACCAAAAATGGGGTTACTGTTCCTAAAAGGACACCATTATTGTCCATAAAGACAAAGAATGGGGGAGAACAAATGGGTCCAGGTTCTGACCTCCTAGATAGAGACAATCACAGAAATTGTCTCTTGTTGCCCTCACACATCCCGAAAGATGTCATGCTTCATCATTGGGCGTTGCTCCTCGTCGGGCCGGGCTGCCATGCCGTACGGGTCCCCCGAAGGGTCACTTTGGTGGTGATCTTTTAATTACACTGTATGACGAGTGAGGGTGTGAGACTTTCCAGTGAAAGGGAGTGTGAATGACTGACTAAAACTGTCTAGGGGATACCCTAAAGGCTATTTAATATGTTGGTTCCCCTGACTGACTTAAAAAAACCCGTAGGTTAAGTGTTACTGGCTAGGTAATGATGTATCCCTGTAACGCTCAGGTCGACATGTTTCGCGTCCTTCAGTGGTCAGAATGGTCCCCGGCGTTTCATCAGGACCGAAAAGGTAATTGTGAAAAGTGAAAGGCAAATAAGTAAATAAAGAACCCTATATTAAAAGTAGAGCGGTTCCCCTTGTGAAAACTACAGGGTGGCGTGAGCTCAAATGATGGCCACTCTTGTTGCAACCTAGATGAGTGAAGAGAAGATAAAAAACATAGACGATACACAGACAAACATGAAAACATAATTACTGTATAGTTCTCAATGGTGAGATGATTGATGGCATCTCAGCCCAATCATGTACTCTCTTGCAAGGCAGGAGAGCGGTGCTGTGGGCGCCTTGGTAGTGTATAGAGTAAAGGCACCAGTTATATACACGTTCACTAAAGTGGATCAGTGCAAGAACTACAAAGAGCAGTTCACACTCATTTTCATCACACAGCTGTAACAGGTTGTCGGTGCGAGGTATTGCCAGTGGCCTCGACCGCATCATTCCATGCACCCCTACCTATTAGTAAATAAAAGATTGCTCCATAGGCTGTTGTATGTCAGTCAGCACCGTAGTGGGCTGTAGTTCGCAGTAGGTGGGGGGGGGGGGGCGGGAGAGAGAGAGAGAGAGAGAAGAAAAATGGTATTAAAGCGGCTGAGCGAAAAGCCGCTGCTAACGTGGCAGTTTGGGCAGGATCGCCCCGTAGCTACCAGTGGGAGACGAGAGGTAGTATACTCACAGTTCAGTTGGGTGCACTCTGCTGCATCACCTACCCTATCTGGGTGCCTGGGTGCCAGTGAGCGCGTCTTGTCATTTTTACGTGCATGTGCGGGCGCCATCTTGTAATGGTAAATCTTATTGTGTGGTCCCATATACTAGTTGGAGGGCATCTGAACTAATAATTCCAAGGATATATCAGAGCTGATATAGCTGCAGGGTGGTGCCAGCACTAGGAGTGATCTTATTAAAATACAGAAACTGAGTATGTGATGATCTGATTGGCAGCAGCAAAGGCTGCCATGGAATGACTAGTAGAGGGAATGTGCCATGGCACAGCCTGAATGAAATAGATAAAGCCTTGGTCGGTAGGCTGTTAAAATATTTAAGGAAGTGCAGGCCCTGATTTGTTGGCTAGGCAAATATTTGTGTGTTGCACAGGAGATGTTGTATACAGGATGTCACACTGACAAAGTCCTCATAGTTCTATCCACGGGATTTCATCATTTAGTCCCCTCTTGTGGGTCTGAAGGTGTACCCAGCGTTGTTTGCGTCTCGGCAGGGCTATGGATTCTAAGATAGTTCACTTGATATAATTAGCAGTGTGTTTCTTTTCAATAAAGTGGCTGCACATTCTGGTGGAGATGCGTCCGCATCCTATTATACTCTTGTGTTCGCTGATCCTGATTTTGACTGGCCTGGTGGTCATCCCAACGTAGAGGAGTCCACATTGGCCTGAGATAACATAACCACAATTTTTGGTGTTACAGTTTGTGTGTTGTCTTTGCTCTCATGTGAACTCCGCAGTGTCTTGGTGTGTTTGGTGGATGCACAAGCGTTGCAGGTTCTGCAGGGATAATGGCCAGGTACTGGTAGCAGATTCCTGAGGGTGTTGTCCCCTGGTTTCTTGTGGGGACGGCGTCACGTTTGAACCAATTGGTCCCTAATGTTAGTTGTCCTCCTGAAGGCAAACCTAGGTCGTGTGATGTTCAAAGAGTCCTTGTTCAGGATCTTCCAATTCCATAATATGATGTTTTTTATCTGGTTGGAAAGGGGGTGAAAGTCGTCACGCAAGTCATCACGTCTTCCTCTTTGTGTACTATTTTCCAGTTGGCCTTCGCAGTTGTTATTGCATGCTCTTCTTCCTGGCTTTTCTCACAACATTAGTAGAATAATTCCTATTCTCCAGGTTGGTGGTAAGAGCTGCTGCTTGTGAGTCATAGTTCGTAAGGAAGCTGCAGTTTTTCGGATCCTCAGAAGTTGGCCATATGAGAGATTTTCTCTAACCAGCTACCCAGATCCAAGGAGGCAGGGGGGCCCCAACGTGGCCCTGTCTTGTCCTGTTTTCTGCCTAGCCCTTCCCCTGCCTCCCCCGACTTTCCCTGCCCCTCGTTGCATCCTCCTGTATGCCACCCCCTCCCTTTGCTCCTCACCCCCCCACCTATGTTGCCCACCCTCACTGGCTCCCTCCTGTTATCTTCTCCCTGGGTGGAGACACTCCGTCTTTACCCCTGCTTAATGACCTAGCCTGGCCCCCCTTCTTGCTGTTCCCTCCCAGCCCCCCTGCCTCTTCTTCCTCCTCCTCCTCCTGGTATAGATTTTCCCTCTCCCCCCTCCCCCCTTTTGGCGTGTCACGCGCGGCCTCCCTGGCCGTTGAGACCTAATGGCTGGGCTCTGCAATAGCAACCCCACCATTCCCTTTTACGAAATCGAGCGCAGGCCACTGCGCTGTGCCCCACCACAACCCCTACCACTTCCCTGAGTTGTTGGAGCAGCCGCTTTCTGCCTGTGGCCTCTCCCACCTACTGATTTCCTGGACGCGATGCGTTTTCCCCCTGTGGCGCCTGCTCCCCTTCAGCTGCGCATCACTCCGGCGCCACCAGCCCCACCAAGTCCATGTGCCCTGCTTCAGCTAGCAGGTGCATGGCTTCTGCCACGTGTGGATCCGCCATCCAACCAGGTATGCTTCAGCCTACTCCTAAAACTTCCAAAACACTGGTTGACCCAAAAAATCCGGACCGGCTGCCATGTCACCTTAATAAATTGGTGACACAGCAGACAAAATGTCCGATTTAAGTACCTCCCTTTACCTCTCAGCCCAAACAACAAACAAACAAACCCAATTGAGCTCTAGTCCACAGCACTGCCCCAAAATCCCCAGGGGTGCAATTCTCCCGGCGGTCGGCTGCCCCCCATAAACCCCTTAAAGGCCTATGATATGAACGATAATCATCACAATTGTGAAACCTGGACATAGTGTGATATTTGAAGGTCAACTTTGCTATCTTGTGGATTGACAAAATATGAAATTCTGCCTTTTGTTTCGTGAAAGTAGCTTCATCTTTAGGTGGCAAGGATTGCTTTATTTTCACAAATTAATGTGTGCCTTCTGTATTTTTTCAATAAGTGCTGTATAAAATGCAGAATACACTTCTTAAATCATAGATTTAGCTCTAATGGATGTTCATCTTTAATCCGTTTGTAAATCAATATTTTCATGTTAATGTATAATATGTCTCTTGAGATATTTGATGCCCGGTGTTATACCTTTTGGTAGTAAATCAATGTACAACTACCACACACTCTTTCTTGATTATGCTACCTAGGCCCATATTTTTTTTAGACATTACTGTTAGTATGTGATACTTTTCTTTAGCACTAATACCCCAACTTTGCATTTACTAGAGCTAATGAATGGTTAATTAGACTAAAAGGCGCACTCTGGTTTGCCTCAGGCTCTTATCTAACCGACATTATTATGTCTTAAATCTTTATTAGCAGCTAGCGAGTAGCCAAATACGGTTCATATATGGCACAAATAATGTTCTTCTGATATCTGGGATGTCTGAATGAACTTTCCTGTCTTGGAATTGTACCCTACGTGATGTCTCGTTTTGAAAAACTGTTATTGTGGTTTGACAATTTAACCATGTGTGCACTAACTGGCAAAACTTCGCCCCACGCCCCCTTATATTCTTTGTGCCGTTCGGAGGCTCTTTGTGGTGGTGGTGTTTTTCAACTTGAACCATGTTTAGTTTCTGTTATGCAAATGATTCTGTAAACTTAGAAATGCATTTGCATTCCTATTTCGGATTCAAACCACAACTGCTTTTGAAAAAAGCAAGTGCATTTTAATGAGCGCTGGCGGAAAGGAGAAAAATATGGTATTGATTCAGTATCATTGTAGCACATGCATTAAATGACTTGAAGAAATATGTAGGACTGGATGTGTTTTATGCAAATGGTACGAATTTAGTGGTCCAGAAAGAATTGTGCTTTGTGTAGTTCTTCAAAGGTGTTAGCTATTCAGCGAAAATTATCGTTTTTTTGTAAACTCCTTTGTTCACTGTTATACATAACGGATTGCTATCCGATTTTCCCATCTCTTAGACAGTTGCGAAAGATTCTGATTGAAATGGGGCAGTCATTAAGGGTCAGTTTGTGGTACTGTATTACACTTTCTTCAGGTTACGAGATAGCTCTATCACAATGCCCGTATTGCACCAGTGCTGGCCTTTCTTTCACTAGTCATTGTTTTCAGGTGGCTCAACCGTAGTGCACGAAGACTACCAATGTAACATTGCACTACTTTGTAATACGAAAACCTAGAACGGGGTCAGTGCGAAATTGGGGATATGGAGCCATCGAGTTGTTTTTATTATTGGTGAGCTGGAGAAACTCGTTCACTCCACATTATTCATGGTGGTAGTTCTAACGCGAAACATGGGTACATCACACGAAAACACAACCCTGTCACTGCTATGTTTTACATACGAAGATGAGCTCTGTCGCCCTGAACTTTGCACTGGGTTGTACTACCTCTGGGTTAGCGCTCTCTAGTTTGCATATTCATCTTTCCACATTGATGTCACTAGAATGAATCATGATGAACACATAGTAAGGAACACAACAGGTGATTACTGGTTGTTCTTTTTCCTACCTGGGACTGTAGCCTTAGAAAAACCAGTGTGTGCTGGGAACACAGCCCTAGGATATGTTTCCCAGGCAGAAAGTCATTATTCTACCACATTTATCAGACAGGAAATGTCAGTCACCAAAAACGGACTCGCAGACAGTCAATTATATCATCAAATGTAAACACTCCTAGTACTTTGGGTACTGCAGTCAACTTCCCCATCCATCCCCCATTGGCCCCTGTGTTGTCAGAGGATCAGCTGCAAACGAAAGGCTTCACCTCCTTATAAAGTTGTTCTCTCTGCCATAGCGTGCAGCCACCCTCATAGGGCTGACGAAGTGCTTTGCATACGTTTTGGGTCATTGTTTTTTCAGGGCCATTATTGTAGTTTGGTTAGCTAATGTGTTTTACACACTTTATGGCTCATGCAGCCGGCCTAGCTTGGTATGGGAAAGTGTAATTTGATGAGTGAAAACTATCATTATGGTGCTGGTTTAGGAGAATCAAGGACTTGTACTCAAAGAATAGGTACTAAAGCGAGGAAGGGAGAAGTAGAGTATTAAAGATGTGTAATACACCTATCGTCATCACAGGTAATTTTCTTGTCTCTAAGTACCTTGTTCACATTTTTAGTGTATCAGGATCTTACTATTAACAGAGTAATAATGTACTTAGTAAGCGAAAGACGAAATTTAAACTTGAGCTAAGTTGACCTTGGTAGTCATATATATTTTTAGGAAGCATCATTACCTTAGTATTCTTTTCAGCTTAGTAGAGCTAGACAGCTTAAAGATGTTGAGTCTCCATTATTGTTACCCTCTACTGGTCATTCCTAAGCTAATTCTGCCTAATTAGTCCATTAATAGGGAACATTGTAAGACTAGAGCACTTTGATCATCCCTTCTCCTCCCCTTTTGTCATTAAATAGACGCCATCTTGCATTGATTTAGAATCAGTAGTGTAAACAAGCTTAAAACTGTTTTTTGTTAAGAAGTCGGCATGCATGCTTGTATTGCTGTGTTTTTTTTTCTTCTATAGTCAGCAATTCAAATTTGCCCTAATCCAAAACAGGGCTACAATCAAAGACTTCTATTTTAAAACGGAATCATTAATTATTCTCAGCAAAGTTGCAGACATCACCATTCCTAGCGAGGGGCACAATTTTTTGCTATGCTGTATAGTTTTATTGGTGCTGCAGATGTTTTTTCCTTTAGTCAGCGGTTGTGTAGAGTGAAGTCAAATTTATTAGAAAGAAGCCCAGGACACAGTGTGTTGTCAAGAAAAAATGAAATTGCAGCTTGTGCCGTGGTAGCTATGGTGAAGGAAGGTAGAGGGCTCTTCCTAACGGTTCCCCTTGTCTGCTTTGTGAAATGAGCAAAACACATGCATAGACGTGGATTCATTCCTGGAAAGGTTTTGTGGTACACTAGATTCAGCAAGATAAATGATGTGAGACAAAGTTGTCCTATAGCTTGGTTTCCCAGCATTTCATTGCGCTTTCAGGGAGCAAATGTACATTAAAAGCACATCTAAATGCTGAAGCAGTATTCTTTGCAAAGTAGTTCATGCAACAGCATCGTGCGTCCAAATTACAGCTGCTTGATGAATGATTGAGTTTTTAAGTACTCCTATACACTTGCAGTTGTTAAGTATGAGTAGAGCATGTTTAAAAAGAAAAAATGGCCTATTTACTCTTAACAAAATTGCTAAGATGTATGTACCTTTTTATCCTGTTACTTTTATGTATTGATTTGTACCACGTGAGTGGTATCACTTCGCTATTAGAGTAAAACATTGTGCTGAATGAAGGACCTGGGCAGAACCACATATTCATACAGCCGATAGGAACCTATTGATTAAAATTGCATTGGTGTGGATAGGTGGAGCTGGTAATATTTGGAGAAGCTTATCCGGCCACAGTTACTTACGTGTCGGTGTGGAGTTGTGAGAGGGTGGGTGTACTGAGTAAAGCAGTCCAACTGTAAGCCGAGTAGTAGGTTCCAACGATGTAGTTATTATATCCAGTTCCAAGTAAGTAGAGGGGAGGTAGATAGTAAATAAGATGGTAATCAGTAGTAGCCCCACCAGGAGCAGCCTCCCTGCTCAACCTTCAATCTTCAACTGACACTTTAACCAAGACCAAGCACTCCAACATTCTGTGACATCAACCTAGATTCTACAGTCATTCAGGCTGAACAGAAAGGAGAATATCAATGCAAAGAAAGAAGAGAAGGAATCACACTATAACATATCCTCTTTCTTAACATCAACAAAAGAAATGTACTGAAGAAAAGAAAAAGGAATAAAGAAAGTCAAAGATGCAGATTCAACAATTGAAAGAAAATGAAACAGGGTAAAAGATAGCAAGAATTACTATCCTAAACAAAAGTGCAGTGGCTTGCAAATACAATAATACAATGGCATGAAATTGCAGTAATACAATGGCAAGAAAATTGCCTAAACGCAATAAAACAATGGCATGGCAATACAATAATACAGTGGCATAAAATTGCAGTACAATGGCATGGAAATTGACAGACACTAAATAAAACACAAGCACGCCATCCCCTTTTCTCACAAAGGAAAGACACAACCCAAAGGTAAAACGTAAGCCAAGAAATACGCGCACCAGAAAAGACCTACAGTCTCAGGCAAAGCATGAAGTAAACCAATAGTAGAAACGAAAGGCTGCTCTGTAAAGCACACAGCACACAAAGGAGAACGAATGCCCTGAAATACCACTAAAAGCAACACACAAATGCACAAATGCAAATTCATAAACCAAGAAGAAAGCAAAGCACATACAACACTCGTACGCCTGCCGTCTCAAGCATCCCTACAATCCGTAGATCCCATCACTGGCAACACAAAAATAGATGTAGATAACGGAAGAGCCGTGAAGTACACAGCGAACCAGGGCTAAAAAAAATATTGACAGGACCAAAACACAGAACATAGAAAAGTATATATGTGGCAAATGGTACTCACCAAGCAAAACAGCAGAAGATATTCTGGGATATACTCACCCATGAAACAGACTTCAAAAAAAATACTGGGATACACTCACACATGAAACAGAATAAAATGTACTGGGATACACTCACCCATAAAAACAGCAGAAGAAGCACTAGGATGCACTCACCCAGGAAAACAGAATGAAGAGTACTGGGATGCACTGACCCATGAAACAGAATAAAAAGTACTGGGATACGCTCACCCATGAAAACAACAGAAAATGTACTGGGATGCACTCACCCACGGAGCAGAGAGAAATGGCACCAATTAAGATGTAAACTGTAATGTGTAACCTGTAACTAAATTCCACAGGCAAAACAATAAAACGAAACCCATTCAAAAATGCAGCATAAGGGTGCACAAAATCAAGCGACAATTTTATACATGCACTAACAGTAACAACGATATCACAAAATTAAGACTAATAATCCGGTGAGCGGTCTCTTACCTCAGATCTCAACACAAGACTTCACGCAGCTGCCAGAATCATATGCGGTGTAGAGAAGAAATAACACCTGAGTTCCTTCAGTGTGCAATCGCTGAACTCTGCCGTTCAAATGAAGTGCCAGAATTTTTGAAGGTCCACCCTGGGATGTTAAGTGCTAAAGGTTTGATTTCCTCTACTCCAGTGAGTTCTCTCACCCGAAATCTCAACACAAGGCTTCACGCAGCTGCCAGAATCATATGCGGTGTAGAGAAGAAATAACACTGGATTTCCTTCAGTGTGCACTCGCTGAACTCCGATGTTCAAATGAAGTGCCAGACTGTCTGAAGGTCCACCCTGGGACGCAACACCTGATTAAGAGCCAAAGGTTCGATTTCCTCTTAATAGAATTTAGCAATGTCCTCTCCTTGCCGCGCCAGCTGTTCAAAACTGGAGAAAACTGTGGGACTCATCATGCAGGCCAAACTGGAGCAAACTGGAAGATTTTGCCGATCGCAAAAAATGTATTGGCAAAGAATATACACCGCAATGAAGATTGCTAAGTAGGAGAGAAGTTCCAAATAAAAGATGGCGGCCCGCATCTATGACGGCATGCCGGATGGCTTGCAGCAAAAGCGTGCCAAAGCTTTCTCCACAGCAATAAACTTGAAGAGTGCGCACACGTCATAGGGCAGAGCATGATGGCATCATAGGTTCGGTAGGGCTGTGCGCGATGAGAGTGCGCGCGCGGTGTTGCTCGAGAAATATTTTAATGGCAGCGGTTGAAAAGCAGGGGTTTAACAGCCATGGTGCAAGATTGAGCTACTTTAGGCAACCAAAACAGCAAAAAATAAATAAAGTGCGCCCACTCGCCGGACAACACAAAGTCTTTGCCCCCACCAATATGCGCAAATTATGCTGCTTATCAAACACAAGTCGCTCGGCCAGATCCTCAGGGAAAGTGCCTCTGGTGAGTCGCTTAGGATCGCAAGCGGAACCGCTTTCCTCAAGACACAGGGGTGCACCCACTGTAGAAAGTGAAGGCTTGTTGCGGAGGAGACTGATTAAAGCAGAAGTCTACAGGTGACGGCATGTTGACAACAGGCTCCTCATCAATGAAATGACAAATACCAAGGTAGCAGGCTGTCAGTCAGTCAGTCAGAATATCTTTATTCGACTTATTACAAGTCATACAAAGAAACAAAACGATAAAACACTGAGAAGGAATATATACATAAATGACCCTTCGATGAACTAAAAACATCAATCTAAATACATATTATAAAAACTATATACAAGAATAAATAGAAAATACATTTTACAATTCATATCAAAGAAAAACATAGCAACTTTAAAAAGTTTTTTAAGGCGAGATTTGTCCCCCCATTTTTACCCTCGCAGCGGCCACTAGGAAGTTAGCAATACAAAAAGTTGTACGGGTAGCAGGCTGTCAAGATGGTACAGGAAACGTTTGTGAAATAGAATCTGGCACGCCCAGGTTGAGGTTGACTGGTATTAAAGTCACTGGTGGGGTTGGGGGCTGCCAGTTTCTGTAAGATGACTAAATATAAACATAGATGCTTGAAGCTTGAATTTCAGTATGTTGCAGTTTCATTGGTAGGGGCCTTACATCCAGTTTCAAAGTTCCTTGTATAAAATAGACAACATTTGTAGGTTCTGAGTCCAAATCGTTGCCAAAATTTACTGAGTAAAGAAGTCCAAATGTAAGCCGTGTAGTTGGTTCCAACAAAGTAGTTAATTATATCCAGTTCCAAGTAAGTAGAGAGAAGAAGGTAGATAGTAAGTAAGATGGTAATCAGTAGAATACCCACCAGGAGCAGCCTCCAATCTTCAACTGACACTAACCAAGACCAAGCACTCCAACATTCCGTGACACCAACCTACATTCTACAGTCATTCAGGCTGAACAGAAGGGAGAATAACAATGCAAAGAAAGAAGAGATGGAATCACACTATAACAGTGGGCAAGGGGATGGATGTGTGTTCTGATAGGGTGGTCAAGAGGACGGATTAAGGGGATGGATAGGGTGGTCAAGAGGACGGATTAAGGGCAAGGCAGGTGGTATAGTTACTGGTTTTTGAGAGATTACTGCAATGTTCAATCAGTGTGGAGAGCATGGTTCTCCACATTTTCTGGTAAAGAAGGAAGAATTTCAGGATAGTACCCTTTTCAGAGCTTTGCATCTTTTGTCAACTACAGACAATTGCAAGCTAGATCTCCTTATCCTCTGTGCCTCTCCCTAGACTTCTGTACACTCTTAATCTGCAGTGTTTTAAGCTTACTTTTATCCCACTGCTTAAATTATTATATTCTTTACTGCAATAGTAGCATGTGAAAGGTTTTATGGTATTATAATGTCCTAGTGTATACTAATATTTTTAACCCAGTCTGTAATTTTTCTATATTATGTTTTTGTGCTGAAGAAGTAATTCTTTGTTGCTGCATTATGCAATGTGATGCACACTCCTGACCATGTTTCAGCTATATGATCGAACAAAATAAGAAGTATAAGGGTTGGAGTTCTCAGTCTAGGATGCCATATAGCTACAATGGTGCCACTTGCCTCTTATGATTATGCCCTTTTTGGTAACTATGATCTGGTTAATGCAGAGATGCTGAGGGTTCAGGAGGTAACATGCATTATGAGCAGGCTTAATCTAGACACTCATTATCTAATTGTACCAGAAAGTCTGTGGCTCATGTTGCAAGGGTAGTCTATTGATCCAGAAGTGTTCTAAAAGTCTGGGGTTTAGGTCCAATAGTTATACTCCTTTTGGCCTTAGAAGTAGGCATTATTCAAAGGATAGTCTTTGTAGTGCACAGGTTCTTGCCTTGCCCTGTCTTAACCTCAGGCACTCTCTAGGGGATAGGGAGGGCATGGAGACAGCATTGTGAGAGGACAGGTACAGCCCTATTCAGGTGGCAGTGACAACTCCTCCCATCACTCCAGCTCATGTAGGCCCATCAGCCTGGTGATGGGCCATCAGGATATGCAGGGCACACCTCCACTCTCTTTGTGTGACTGTCTAAAGTGAATGCACAAACAGACCCCTGTTAGTCTAAACCACACATCGATTCCACAGGCAGGCAGAGGCTCAGGATGGTAAAAAAGAAAATGGCCACTTTCTAACAGTGGTCTTTTCAAACACATCATTAAAAAAAACTTCAGAGAGCACAAACTCCAACTCTCTAGCTGTTCCCATTTGAAAGTTACAGTTGTAAAAGTTTACAAGGCAGTTCCAATGATAGCCTATATAAGAGCTAGTCCTTGCAATAGCAAAAAACGAAATTGGATGTATTTTACTACCATCACATGTACAGCACACCTGCCCATATCCTAACTTTCCCATACACTGCTCCCTACCCATGGGGGTACCTTGGGTCTACCTTAGAGCTGTCTTACATGTAGTAAAAATGAAGGTTAGGACCTGGTTAGGACCTGGCAAGTGGGTGCACTTCCCAGGGCGACATGGCATTTGAAAACTGCATTCACAGACACTACAATGGCAGGCCTGAGACACGTTTAAAGGGCTTCTCATGTGGGTTGCACAATCAGTGCTGCATGCCCACTAGTAGCATTTGATTTACAGGCCCAGAGCACACACACTGCATTTTTCTAAGTATTTACCAGTACATCATATAAGCCAATTATGGATAACCAATCAGAATCACAATTTACACTGGCAGCACTTGCACTTTAGCACTGATCAGCAGTGGTAAAGTTCCCAGAGCACTTAAACCAGCAAAATATGAAGTCTAGCATAACCTCAAAAATACAGGTGGTAGAGGCAAAAAAGACGGGGGAAACCACCCCAAGGATGCTAGGTATAACAGTGTCTGTTAAGCATACGTGTCAAAGAGGCGCGCAACACTCATTGGGTTCAAAGGGCTTCAGCCCTCCCAACTCCACTCCTGCCCCCCTCGTCGAGGGAGGCAGCCGGGGCTGAGGAACCTTCTCGGGCACACACACAGCGCACCTGAGTACTTCACAGGTCTTTAAAAGACCATTTGCTTGTTCATGAGGCTTTGTTTTTTTTTTTCACCCCCTCTTAGAGCCCCCACATCTCCACTCTTCCTATTGCTAAATAGCTGTTATGTGTCGAGCACTAAGCATGTGTTGCGCCCTGGGCACATGAAGTTGTTCACTACTCATAAGGATGCCTCAATCTCCTCTAGATATTTACAGAGCTTATTTACAGAGCTCAACAGGACGGGACGCTGCCTGAAAAGGCTGCTTTCGTTTCATCAGACAGAATGCGCGTATAAAATGGAGCATCAGTCCTCCGAAATGAACGACGAGCTGTACAAGCGAAGGAGCGGCCGATGTTGGGGATTCCTGTTTTATTAAACGACAGCGTTCTCGCCGTAAATTCCTCGGCTGACTCGGTGGCTGGAAATGAGGATTTCGAACAGTGACTAAAAATTACACTGTCAGCTGACTGATAACATAAACTGTTTATGGTAAATGTGCCTTCAGCCTTGTTTTTTTAACCTTCTCCCACAAGGACTGATTAGGATGTAATAATTGTGGATGATAGCAGTAGGAAGACGACAATTCAATTTAATTAAAGATAATTTATTTTACGTTAAGCTTGGTGATGTCCCTTGAGAATAAGAGTAGGTTTTGCAGATCAGTTTATTAATGGGTAGCGACATCTCAGATGGCATATAGAGCAAACGTTTTCTTTGCAACTTGATTTTTATTGCGTCGAAGTTCCCGAAACTGCCTTCCTCTCGATTTACTTCCATCTTGTGTTTATTCAAAATGTTCTGAGCCCTGGCGGATCGCTTTCTGGTGACAGCACATTTTAACAGTGTGCTGAGTGTTAGTACTGCTTGTAAGCTTTATAATATAGAAACATCCCAGTAAGTCTTTGTGACACTCTGGTCTCTTTCTGAAATGTCTTAAGATGAGATGGCCAGATTCAAAATAGGTGTTTACTAACCAACCCCACTAAAGTCTTAAAAGCTTTAAAAAAGTGGCGTCATTAAGAGTTGTTTCTTTGAAACGAATGGATATGCCCTTTTTGTTTGTCGCCTGCTCGTCTAGCTTCTAACTGGAGCTTTTGTCCCTATAAGGTGTTTCCATAAAGTGTAGAAAGCTGGCACTTAACTACTGTTGTTTGTCAACGTAAAACAAGTGCAGACCAGGGATTGTCGTCTTGTTTATCTGCCTACGTTGGATGAGAATTGGGTGTACATGAGGTAGAATGCAAACAGCTGTTAATTGCCCTTCGTTGTATTATGCACCTTCGGCTTGGGCTCCTAATTGAAGACCAGACAATTAACATTGAATAATGCTCTCTGAGGAGAGTTTTAACTAGTTTTAACGCTCTAACAAGTGGGCAGTCTGGCGTAAGTATACAGTTGAAATGCAGTTATGTAGCGCTTTCTAGCCCTGACGAGTTCAAGTATTAGTAACGTCAAGTATACGTTTATAGGAATATGTTTCTAATAAAGCATCTTTGTCATGTAAAGTAGGTCAGCAGGGCTGCATGTGAAGATATACATTAAAAATGTGCAAAGAATAAAGACGGCCAAAAAAGCTGAAACTTACGTACATGTTTACCAACAAATCTGTCGTTCTGAATAGAATTGCGAAATGCAACAACTTTATTGCCCATACATTTTAAGACTGGTTTACCTGTAATCCGAGCGTATGTGCTTAATGGTGGATTTAAGTGCAGGACTAAACTTATGTAGGGAGTTATTTATTTGAGGTTCATACTTTGGTAGTTATGTTTATAAAGTCCGTTCTTCACATTCCACCAAATCTGCATACCTCTTTAGCTATGTTTTTAATATGCATATCACTGTCCCGTTTGTGCAGTCCATCCAGTCTGTGGCACCAGTGCCTCCTTGGAGAGGAATCCTCCCCATAAATGTTTCCAAAACGAAAAGTAGTACGCTGTACTCGCCGGTAGTCCGCATGCTCCAAGACAGTATTTATTCACGCAGTTTCTCACAACACATTTCGGCTCACCCAGAACATTTCTCTAGGTTTTTTAATATAAAGTATGTAAGCTTTTTGTGTATGACCAGTATTTTTAATTCATATTCAAAATTGCAGGTCAGTAGAGTTTGATTGCTTTTCGAATGTTCAGTTGAAATAACATAATGCCTTCCTTCATTTACTTGCCAGCGCTTTAAAAGTGCTCTACATCCTTGCTCTTGGAAGTTTTTGTTCTTTTAAAAAGTTCTTTATTGGCATTTTCAACATATACAGCACACAACACTTAACATGTAATCACATCGCATTTGTATTTATAGGGGTGGCAGTCCATGTACATTTTATTCACCTTCTCGTTCTAGGTTTTTGACTATTGTGGTTAGAGTTCATCAACACACAGCAATGATGTCCTGAAGATGCTGAGGAAGATTTTTAAATGGCTACGAATCAGCACCCAGAAAACTGTCATATATGCCCTCATCACAAGCAGCCTGGTCTAGGAAAACACCCTCTATGCCGAGATCAACAAAATCTCACCGAAGGCTGCCAACCCATCAGAAAAAGGTGGCCAGAATCACCGTTAACCTTCCAAGCCACACTTACATCACACCACACCTGAAGAATCTTCACTGGCTCCCCTTACACAAACTAGCACAATTCAAACCGTTCACCCACACCTTCAAGGAACTACATAACACTGGCCTAACATAACTCATCAATCGCATCTGCTTTCACAAACCTGCTAGACACTTCCACTCCTCCGGACTTCTGCTTTCACACATCCCATGCATACAGAAACCAGATCCGGTTGTCGAGCCTTCTTCTACATCACTCATAAAGCGTGGAGAAACCTCCCTCTACAAATAAGAGCCTCCTCTCCACTGCTTGAATTCCAGAAAGGGGCTGAAGTCCTGGCTTTTCGCGTAGTCCAACTAGGTCATAGGTTTGGCTAGACTCACACGTACTCATTGTCAGGAGACTCTCCCGGGTGATGTTGCACTCTACAAATCTGCATAAAATCACACTTAATTTCTTTAATCTGCTTTCTATTTTCTCAGTTAATGGGTACATTTTACTTGTATGTAAAACAATGATTTATGCATGTTATTCAAGGCCACTTTTTCATTTGTTTTTAGGAGAATGTGTGATCTTTGATCTAGGAGAAGGGATGATTGAAAAGACAAAATGTATCTGAAAATTAAGCGAACTACTTCATGTTTTCTTGTGGTGTGGAATTCAGTCCCACATTATTGGCTATAGAATTTCTTGGACTGCATATCACAAGCTCCATCATTGTTGGTGACTGAGGCACCTTTAATTAGTATCTCTTTGTCTGTTAGTGGTAACAGTCCCACCAAGTTCCTGTATCTGTCGCACAACCACACCACTAATTTGTTCTTGAAGGGCTGCTTTATACAAGCATCATCATCGTCGTGACAACCTCAGTTGCTAATGAGTCTGAATAAAAAGGTTGTGTATTGGGGTGGTGCTCCTCCGGTGCAGAAGTAGTATATTCTTTTTGTGGTTAGCATGAAGTCAACCTTTGTCCTTACAGACCTTTACTGTGAACTTTTACCCATGAACACATTATCCTCCGTGATCTTTCAAGACCAGACTCTTAAACAGACTATTACCAAGTAACAGAAGCTAATTTACGAGCAATAAGCTATTGCTAACCTAAGACTATGGGGATTCTCTACTTGGGGGGGGGGGGGGGGAGTGTTTGGTGGAGCTGATCAGATGCTTTAGCTGCCCTACACTTTTTGGACTTGCAGACTGTGATCGAGCATGGTATGAATTGATTGACTAAAAGTTTGTTAGGTGTTCTATAAATTAAATTTCCCAATCGTTGGTCAGATCAGAATTCTGTACTCCTTTTCCTGTCCCGTAGATGGCATTTTTACATCGTTCTGTTTCATGTAGCCAAAATCACTGAAGCAAGCCAATTCATGTTAGATTGTGCTATAGTGTGTGTTTTCTGGGTCCTATTCACAAAGTAATTGTAAATGTCTAAATGTATAGGCTTACTGTTAGATGACATTTGGAACTGTAACTCTTATTCACAAAAAATGCAGGCAATTCCATAGAAATGTAAGATTTCTGTTAATGTTCCCTTCTCTAACATGCACTTTAAATGTTAGACATGAGTCCTTTGGAAATACCTTTCTGCAGTAATACTTGTATCCTGTTTAGGATGTGTTGCATAACCCAGACTCTACGGCAATAAAATATGGTAAAATATGTGGAAGCAGGTTGAAATATCATGATTTAGCTTTAGCTACCCAGGGTATGGGTTCCCCAAGGCCCTAATTGGCCTCGTGAGAGGGGCTGTGTGCCTCTCTCCGGGGGTGCCTGTTTATGGAACCTTGTGGCCGATTTCCCACCACACCCCACCCAATTGGGCACAGCTGAAGGCCAACCCCCTCTGCGCACTGCTGAAGGCCGTTTATGGCACAGGGTTGAGTGCCTGTTGGGGTTGGATTTACATAAGGTAATAACATTTTACTTATTGTTAAAAAAACCAAATGAATGCTCTGAAATACTAAATAGAATTTAAGGAATCGTAGAAATGTAATACAAAAACAATGTTTGTGAATTGCTAACATTTTCCAGCGAAAAAAATATATATTATTGATATATGCCCAAAGTTATCCACCACTCTAAGCTTCCTAGCTCTCTTTTTCAGGTACGTTTTCTTCATAACTTTTCTAACTTTATCTTTGTCCTTATTTCTTTATATTCTGTCCGTATTTCTCCTCTTGCCCTGGGTTAAAGTCAAATGATGAAAAATAAGATCAACTCTCCAAAAAGTAGTGTGGTGCTGACACATATTAAACACTGGGTACTGATGAAATAATGGCTTGTTGCAGCTAGTGAAGCGAAGAGCTGGTAAGGCTCTGTTAGATGGTGGAAATAATACGAGTCCACCACTGATGCCTTTTACTAAATTCAAGTCAATATTGTGTGCGAAGACTCTGTAACGTTGTCAACTCCTGGTTGTAAGGTTTCCAAAATAATTTGAAAACTTCATACAGTTGAAGTTACATTAGTTTATTTTGCTCTGAAGTTTGTGACCCTTGTTTAACTTTTGACGTTGGCATGATGTAGCATGTCATGGTTACATCTGGAAAACATTTCAGTTTAACTGACGAATTAGAGGCTGGGATATCTTGAAAGGAGGGACAGTGTGAGAAGGGAACAGTCTGGGCTTCTCACATTTTAATTGACTTGCTTATTTAAACTTGTTTGCTGTAGAAATTAGAGTAATGGGCGTTTTTACTGAAGATGAATGAATACTTAAGACCAGTGTGTTCCACCACAAAATTAACTGAAAATGATGAGCTCAAGCACAGCCTCAAAACACGATGAGTGGTGGTTGTTTTTACGTCTGAAGCATGGACTAATTAGTTTTGGTTTGTCAAGGAGTTGGGGAAATTTAAACAGTCTTAAGTCAAAAGAACGAGCAAATTAGTCTGCACACCATTAATTAAAAGGGCAGTGCACTTTTCAATACAGCAATAGTTCGTACAAATGTTCGTTTGGATGCCCCTTAAGCAACACATCGCTGCATACACAAACAACACTGATCAACAAATGTGTGTTAAAATAGTTGGGAATACGGGGATATATTGTCTTTCGGGTCTGAATCACAGACTATATAAATAGGAATATCACTAAAATAATAAAAACAAAAATCTGTCAGTTTTAATGTAGAGACCAATAATTTGCAAAACCGTGCCTACAATCAAATGGGAGGGAGTATGGCCAGTTCTCCAACCATTGGAGATTCCCCCTATATCTCCATCCCTTCTGGGCCGTCACTGTGATTCTCTACCAGGTTGGAAGCCTAGAAATACCCTTGAATATTCAAAGACAGGGCAAATACTCAAGGACTGGACATTTTCAAAGCTTTTGTAGTCAGTGAGAGTAAAATTATTGTTGCGTAAAGGCACATGCATTTAGTGGTTTATCTGTCCAGTTTTAAAGGATAAGATTCATGAGAATAAATGTCACTATTAGGTTGTTGTTGGATAATCAAAAGATGTTCTCATAATAGCCTGAAGAATTGTGCGTGATTGACTTGACAACAGTAGAATCGGTGTGCATGGCAAGGTTGCGTGACTCGTCCCCTTACCTCGACTACTTACCAAGCCACGTGGCAACAGTACAACATTTGCACGAATTCTGCATGAGAAGAATATATCGGAATGCATGTTACCTGATTGAAAACAACATGACTAACTATATCTCCTTAGATTTGAGTAAACTACGAGGCTCCCATCGACTAAAATGCTACCCATCCGCGATAATGTGGTTAATTAACCCCCCGCTTTTCCGGTCAACAAAAGGGTACGGCAGGGGTGTACTTTATTTTGCTTATTTATTAATGCACTGGTTGACCAACTCAGGAAGGTTAAGGATTATGATGCCCCTAAGATAGTGTCTGGTAAGGTTCCAGCAATGATGTTTGCTGACGACACTCTTTTACTTTCAAAGTCGCCTATGGAAATCCATCGGATCCTCGCTAGCTTTGGTGCCTTCTGTTAAGCCAGGGGTTTGGAGATTAATATACAGAAGACCAAATATTTGGTCTTCAATCCTGCCAACAAGTCTCGCTCTAACCCTTGTTTGAATGGGACTATGCTTGAAAGAGTGTCAGTCTTTGACTACTTAGATGTCCCCTTGACAGAAAACCTGGAGTGGGGCCCCAAATGGCTAAAGCTAGCCTTAAGCTTGCTCAGACCGTAGGAGGAATTGCAAAAATGTACAGAACTTCCATCCACAAACCAGCTGGGCCAGGAGCTGAGATTTATAAAGTACAGGCAAGTGGTGCTACTTTATATGGGGCAGAATTATGGGGGCATTGCACCGCTAGTAGCTTGAAAAGGGTAGAGAACAATTTCATGAGGCGGTTGATAGGCCTCCCCCCTAGCACTCCCCTCACCCCCCCTACGCCTGACTTGGGCATTAGGCCCATTGGGGAAGAGATGGGCCTTAGACCCTTAACTTTCTAGTGTAGATTGTGGGTGAACCCGGAACTAGCTGCATATTGATTTGAGCTCAAAGAGCTATTGAGTTTCCCGGGTGTCGGCAACATACCTTGGTTTGTATACATAAAGGATGTCTAACAGGTTGGGCAAAGCAGGCTTATGGAGAAATCCCGAAGAATCGTGCCTTTTAATCTCACGTTCAGAATTGGTAAAATCCTTCAGGAGGCACAACTTTGCCGACATCCAGGAAAGCTCGTCCTCCGGCTGTTTGACAGCAGAGTTATTAAAAATCAAGGACTAGTACATACGAGCATTGAGACCTTTTGGTTAACTGCGCGCTATACAAAAGCTTTTGACTTATGACTTATTATAGATATCCAACCAATTCTGGCAAGGAAATTATATGTACAGTTCAGATTTGGGAACCTACCGCTCCGTGCCTTTTCGAATAAAACGTCCAAGACTCTTTCTGGAGGGTGTCCTCCCTGTAATTATAAGGAAGAGACAGATTTACATGTCTTTTTTATGCTCTGGCTATAAATTACCTAGGCAGTGCTGGCTTATTCAACTCTGCAGGAATCTAGGCTTCGTACACTGTGCAGAGGGATTTAGAGACCTAAAGTACGACTATCATGCCCCCATTGTTTTGGCCGTATCTCGGTTTTTAAGTTGAATACGGCGTGTACGTTGGATTGTTTTTAAACCAGCCATTACGGCCCTTGAAAGTTGTATTGTATTCTTTTTTGTCTTTGTATCTATTCCTTCCTTTTTAAAAGTTTTAATGATAATATCTTTTGATGAAATACATTTTTAAACCTCTGACTGCACTGTACTATACATGTTCCTGTCCCAGTGATTCCCAGGCAGTTTGATTTAGGAGGATCGAGATATGATTTGTCTAGGCTTATCCCCTGGAATATTCCAAAATGCCTTTTATTATCGCCAAATATGTAAAAGTGTCCCAAGAAAAACACTATACAGTTTGACACATTTTCTTCTATATGAATTAATTTTATGGTTATGTATTATTTATGGTTCACTTGTGTATACTCCCTCGGGAGAAATGTTATGATTATGTAGTCTTATGGTCCATGAGACCGAAATAAAGTTATGGAATGGATAAAGCGCTTAGAGACCGCTCGGTGATTAGCGCTATACAAATACAAATACAAAATACCCATACCATACTTAAAAGAACCAGTCAGTCAGTCTGAAAGCATTGTTTATTTAGGCCGTAGTCTATAAACATTCCCATAAATACACTCTAAAATAAAAAATACAAAAAAGTGACACATCAAATAAATAATACATACAATAAAGTAAGAGAAATAAATCCTGGTTGGAGGATCTCATCAAAACCCACCGGTCCCGTTACATGTTACCTGACCGACCTTTAAAAAAAAAAAAACATATCACAATTAAAAATATCCTAATTGCACATGTAACGTCCAAGAACATCCTATTTGCCAACAAGGGCTTGGTCACAAATAAAAATTCCATATTTGACAAAACATGGTTTTTAAAGTGCTTTCCGCTCATCTAAAAAAATAAGCAATACAGTAAAATATGTGCCCGTTACATTTTGTCTTCAAGCCACAAGTGCCCTTTAACCCTAAAGTGCTTCTTCAACCCAGAGGTGCTTTGCACTTGTTTTATCTTTATTGCCCTGTAGAGGGCAATATTCATAAGACAGATATCGTCATTTCCAATTTTTTTTTTTTTTATTATACACGGTTTGTTTGGTGACTCAGAAGTAAAGCACATTAAAAATTATTAATACTTGACTTTGCAATAATAAGAACTACATGAAAATTCATTTGGTGCCATAAAATTCTATTGGGTTGAAAGAGAAACACGAGTAGGGATGAGCCCAAATGTCTGACTTAAATTCAGTGGACAATTAAGATAAGAAAAAGGCAATGGACAGTGATACTCTCCGATACTGTGCAAAAATGGCTTCTCAATGCCATTGACACTTGTCGCCCTCTTTCCCAAAAAAGGGTTAATAATCATCGTCCTCCAGCGCCCTGAAACTCTGAAAACAGAGAAGGCCAAATGTAAGGCGATGGAACGAAGGTGGAGAAGGAACTATGCTTCCGACTCCAAAACTATTTACAAAAAGGCCAAAAAAGTATATCACAATCTCTACAGGTCATCCCACGCTGAGTATGTATCAACAACCATCTCTGATGGTCTGAACTGCTCCAAAACACTATTTAGTATGGTCAAGGAGCTTGCTGGCTCCGAAACCCAATCTAGGCCCCCTCACTAAATAAACGGCAATGTGAGGATCTCACTACTTTTTTTTGCCCAGAAAGTTGAGAAAATATACTCTGAAATAGTGAGCTTGCAGTGTGACAATCCTCCTCTATTGCAACTTACCTATTCCCTCCAACCAGTATCTGCACTACCCTCAGCGGACAATATCCATCCTGACCAGGATAAGGCGCTTTGCGCACCTTCAAACAATCTGGACACATGGCAATTGCTAAACACAGCTTCCTTTAAAGACTTTTATAAAGTGTCAAATCAGGATCACCCAGGGACTATCTGCCAAACTCTGTGCTCAAGCAGCTTAAGCAGCCATCTCTGTTTGTTATTATGGACCTTTTAAATGCCTCCTTACAGGAAGCCACAGGTCCATCAGATTGGAAGCCTGCCATGGTGCTCCCGCTTTTGAAAACGGCCAACACTGACCCTGATTTACCCCCCAACTATCGGCCCATTTCTTTGTTGCCGGCCTTATAAAAAATCTCAGGGAAACATATTCACGCTCTGCTCTCTAATTTTGTTGAAACCAAAAAAGTTCCTTCACCCATCTCAATCGGGCTTTAGAGCTGGTTTCTCAGCTCAAACAACTCTACTTGGGGTAACGGAAAGACTGTGTCGTCATCTGGACGCTGGAGACACAGTGGCCCTTCTTTTGCTGGACTTAAGCGCAGCATTTGACATGGTGTCTCATCACGCATCTATGGCCTAGCTCTAAATTGGCTCCTTTCTTTTCTTGCCAATCGCACTTTCCAAGTCTTTTCCCCAACAGCCAGCTCTGATATCCATCCTCCGGACTCCATTGTTAGCCCATTAATTTTCAATGTATACGATCGACCTTTAGCTTATGTTGCGGAAAATGCCGGGCTGTCCCTGTTTTCTTACGCGGATGACTCCCAGATTATTTTCTCTCTCTCTATGGAGAGTGTGGCTGGGTTGTCGTCCCCCCTCCAGCGCTGCTTGGGTAAAATTGCATCATGGATGCAGACAAATTACCTTCAGCTCAACAGAGAGAAAACCAAGGTCTTGATACTTGGTAAAAACAGGGATCTCTGGGGCCCAAAACATTGGCCCAGTGAGATGTGTGCACTTCCTCTGCCCTCCTGTCAAGTCCGTAATTTGGGTGGCATCATCGATGACTCGCTAATTATGCACCATCAAGCTGTCAAGGTGGCCGCTACATGTTTTACCATCCTGAAGTGGCTAAAAAAGATCTGGATGCTGCCTGAGCCCACCCATAGAACAGTAGTCCAGGCACTAATCACCACAAGACTGGACTACGGAAACGTTCTCTACCTAGGATCCAACTAGGAGGTGACTCGTAAGCTGCAGATGGTTCAGAACTCTGCTACAAGACTACTTTGTCGAGTTCCTAGAGCCAACTCTGTCTCTAGTCACCTGCAGAACTTGCATTGGCTCAGCGTGGAGAACCGAATCAAATTCAAAGCCCTGAGCTATATGTTCAAAATCAAAATAGGTGCTGCCCCTCAGTATCTGCAGTCTCTGGTCTACCCCTATGTGCCCCCTGATATCTTCGCTCATCCACTCAAGGGAAATTCTCTGTGCCCAGAATCAGACTTTCTCGGGTGGGTGGTAGATCATTTGCATACCTTGGTCCCTCAATCTGGAACCCCTTCCCACAGTTATCCGGAATGAAATGGTGTATGCCCAATTTCGCAAGTCACTGAAGACTTGGCTCTTTTACCAGTAATCCTGTAAGCTGCTAAACAATCTTTGATCTGCTCTGGCACTGGGAAACCCTATTTGGGTAGCTGCTACGCCTTATAAATGCAATAAATAAATAAATAAATAAATTCTCCGACGATCAGTAGATCTTGCCTTTCAGTGATGTTGCCAGGGCTTTTAATGATGCTGTTTCACATAGCAAAAACGTTTTAAAAGATCTAATTTGCCAATGTGGAACAGCTTGGGAATAAAACAAAATTGTAAAAAATGTGTACGATGATCAATACTCAAGCATGCATTTGTACCAATCACAACGCTACGGCAGTCAGTAATGACATATTTACACACATGCCTCACTACACATGCATGTGTATGTACCATAACTTCTTGGCCTTTGTATTTAGTTGTAATGGACCACTGGAGTGGTAAATTAAAAAATATAGAAAGTGTACCACAGAGCTTTAAAAAAAAAAAAATAGAATTAAAAAGAGACGAGCCTCCTCCCAAAAAGATTTTTTTTAAAGATGCGAAAGGTAGGGTAGATATAGAGCAGCGGTGGAGCGAGTAAGGGAGGAGGAAAGAAACATTGAAGAGAAGCTTGCGGGGTGTAATCTAGGAAAGGGGTAGGGGAGTGGGTATAAAAAAATAAGCAAGCAGGGCAGTTTAGGAGGGGCACGGGAAGCAACACCAACTTTTGGTGGCTTTAGTTAGCGCGAGATGGGAGGGAAAGAAGCAGCATGATAGGAGGAAAAAGCAAGAAAACGCATGCACTCCAATGGAGTGCTGAATGATGAAGTAAATCGTAGTTCTCTGAAGGTATGCAGTGGAAATATAAAAGTTATTCAGTCAAAGGGATGGTTAAATAAACTGTGCCCGGGGGGTGGGTGGGAGGCTGGGAAAGAGGGGACATAAGTGAGAAGAGGAATGAAAAGCCATTGAATATGAAGCTGGCAAATGAGACTGACGAGATTGCCAACCACTATTAAGCAATGGGTTGACCTATAGCCCACTGAAGTATTGGTATTGTTCTCAATAGGCCTTTGACAGCATGCAGCTAAAAGCTGTCTATAGGTGAGACCTAAAAAGAGTATGTCGATATATTATGCTCTTTAAAAATCCCAAATGTGACAGGACATAAGAGAGGTGGCAGAAGAAGAAAGAGGTGGGGATGACACTAGCCTACAAACACCAGAACCAAGCGCAGGAATACAACATTAGAGGGGGAATTGACGCACATAAGCCACAAGAATTATAATCCAGGTGAAAGTAGTGGTTGTCAGAATATTGTAATTTATTCACCTCACTAGGACATAGAACTATTTATATTTAGGCTGTCTTTCCTTAATGTCTATATACCAGGCATCGGCTAAAAGAACAGTGGAAACGTATGTAGTCTAGTTAGAAAAGTAACAAGAAGAGACATGTTCCCTCTTCAAGTCTAGTAAACCGCTGCAAATAAGAAATTGCTTTCTTCCAGGGTTGCCAAGTGTCTTAGTCTTATACTAGAGCAAGGACGTATTTAAGAATCAAACCGCTGCAAAGACATTTGTGTTAAGAGTTGTGAAGAAGTTCAGATCTGCTTCACAAGATGTTACACGTATCAAGGCCCACGTGGAGGCATATTTTCCAACTCTGGCAATGGCTAGGAAGAAGGTGACCGAACCACATCCAGGTACATGTGGCAAGTAACGGGGTGCAAAATGAAAAGTATAGAATAGGTCATTCTAATGCTTGCTTTACTGAGAACATATGGTCCTCAGAAGTGGGATGGATTAATTGTGAAAAGTATGCATATGCAGGCCTACTCAAAGAGTATAGAAACGGAGCAAAGGGTGTAGAGCAGGGGGGAAAGGCCATTCCATACATATGTCTGAAATCTAGAACATCTTTGTATTGGTACTGGATTGTGCAGACACACAGGTGCAAAGTACTATCATTGAAACAAGGCAACATCTTTCCAATATCTCTGTTGACGAATTCCTTGGAAAAAATAAAAGGGTGAATGAGAAAACCACCACAATAGGAGATTTGGAAACGAGGTAGCTTCTGTAGAGACAGTGCAGGTCACTGAAAAGATTAAAACAGACCCCGACTTCACTTTCACCAGTCATAATACCAAAGGCATCTATGGACGGCTCGGGTGCAACAAATAGCATACTGGGAACAAACCAGCCAGACAGAGACCTCAAAATGTAGTAACCAAACATGCAAGTGACTATATAACAGCATCCCATTATCAAACAACACCTGTGCAGGCAGATAGTGGTTACTTGCCTCAGTGGCAAAGGATAACCACATTTGGGTACTAAACATTATATAACATGTATATTGCATAGAACTGGAAAGGGCGCTGGCTATACTGGTAAACTTACTAAAAAAGACCTCCTGCCTTTACTGCTACAAAAGGTTTTCAGGTGAGTGCTATAAGAGTACCTCCGAAAGACTGGAGTATATTCAGTGTACTTCCAATTCCTAATCACACAACAGGATCTGACATTAAAACCAATTAAGATCCGTGGCTTCTACTGAGGTTCATTAAGACTCAAAAATCACGAATTTCAACTCTTTTTTGATATGATACCCTTTTTAGAAGAGGAGTAATACTTGGCGACAATTGATCTTAAAGACTCTTACTTTTTGTATTCCGATGAATAGAAATTTAGGAAATATTTCCTGTTTATTGTGGTGGCATTTAATACTAATTCAAGGTTTTCCATTCTGAATCAAGTCCACATCAAAGGTCTTAACTAAATATTTAGAGGTGTTTGTGAACGTAAGGCAGCAGTGCCTTCATGTATACCCACACCTAGCCAACTGGCTGGTGAAGGGGAATACATTCCAAGAATGTCAGTCCATTATAAATCACGTTGTACAACTACTATACCAGTTGGGGTTCACAGTCAACATGAAAACATTGTCTCCCATACCAACCCAGAAGGAGGTGGATG
The DNA here is from genome assembly GCF_964261635.1 of Lissotriton helveticus. Classification (NCBI taxonomy): domain Eukaryota; kingdom Metazoa; phylum Chordata; class Amphibia; order Caudata; family Salamandridae; genus Lissotriton; species Lissotriton helveticus. The sequence goes on along the minus strand of NC_136059.1, from coordinate 287,720,910 downwards.
TTTTTCCCTTGTGGAAGTGTGCCCTCTGCCAGACACACTGGTGCAGGGTCACCCTTGGTCCACGGGTTCAAACAAGTAAGGAGAATCGACAATAGAGTGAAGTAAAGTTCAGATCATTTATTAACACTCATGAGCGGGGGCCTCGTCCAACAAGCACCAAGGGATACTCAAGGAGGAAGCACACTGAGCAATGACTACATGGGTTTTTATAGGAAAAGATCACAAACAGATGACGCCCCATGGTGTAAATAGAGCGTTGAGACAAACACACAAATGAGGTAATGGTCAGCATCAACAGCCTTGATTTTTTTTTTTTAGCAATCTTTGCGTCTTGAGGCTGCACAACAAGATATGTTATCTGTGTAAACTTTATTCAGGACTTAACCATTGTCTGGAAACTCCGACGCCAGCTGTTCTTTTGCGCTGACTCTGCATGTATACACAGCCTGCAATACCCCAATCTAGATTCTTTACGAATGTTTGTGCAGGTGAGGTGTCATGGATAGAACTGGGGTTGGAAAGCAGGGCAGAGGTAAAATGGATGGCGCTTGGCTAAATTAAAAAACGAGAAGGACCGTATTTTATATTTCAACACCCTTGGGCCTAGATCTAGATAGGAGTGAGTCAATGGCAGTATACAGAGTATTCAGCAAAAACCTTCACATTTATCAGACTCCTCAGTCCCTGACTGGGAGAAAAATGGTTGTTGGAAATAATGGTGTCATGGGCTTGTATATAATGAGTATAATGCAAAAACGGGTTATAAATCATAATTACTAACACTAGCATTCTGGGTCGATCTAGTGGTTAACACAAGCAGAGTACAAAAGAGCTTAATTGGTAGACACAGGACATCATGACGAAGAGCGAAAGGCTTGATTAGCAAGTTGTAGTGATGAGACATCGCAGCACGCTTAATCTGGAATCCTGAACACGAGCAGTGTACCAGATTCCAGAGGGATCTAACAAGATACCACACATTCCCCTTCGTTGACATTTCAAAAGAATAACATAAAAGAATTATATATGTAAATCAACAAAAACATGTGTAAAGAATACATGAGAAACATAAAAATATGAGAATACAGGAAAGCATCATTTGCCTGCAAAATAATCTTTATACCACGCAGGACGTTGACATGTTCTTTGCATATTGTGGTCATTTAGAATTCGACCTTGTGAGGAAATTGACTTTCTCCAATTTGTCCTGTTGTATGCAGGTTTGGGCTATGACATATCACTAGAATCAGTAAACTTTTCATCAGGCCACAACCACTAAGGAATCTTCACCACTTTGGATAGCCTCCAAGCATTTCCATCAGATAGTTCTACCACCTGATGACCAATACGAATCACTTTCAAAGGGTGAGAAAACCGAGACTCTCCCGATCTAACAATCCGACCTTTCTTCACACGTACTCAATCATTGATTTTAACAGGAAACGTGACAGTCTTATCCTGACAACCTTGAACTGACACGGCCTCTGACATTCTTGTCAACCAATAAATCTTGCCTGGCACATATTGGACACACTCTTCCTCCCCCTCATTTTTTCAAAAGGAGAAAGATCACCAATGCTCCTAGGAGTATTCCTGTAACTCCAGAAAACTTCACTGATTGGAAATGGCTAATTATAACCCCTCCTTAAATACTTTGATCCACTTCTTCACAATCCCATTACTCTGGGGATAATAGACAGAAGAGCGTTCGTGAACAATGCCATGACTTTCAAGAAAACCTTTCATTTCGGTGGATATTAACTATTAACTGTACACCATTATCAGTAGTAAGGGATTCAGGGAAACTTTCTCTTTCAAACACCTAATTTAAAAACTAGATCACCACTTTCGAGGTAATATTAGGAACTATTTTAATCTCAGGCCATGGAGATAATTGATCAATAAGTATGATGACGTAAACCGGATTCCGCCCCAAGCACATGGGACCAGCAATGTCCAATGAAACACATTGCCACACACGAGAGGGTCTGGAAATTGGAAGACGATCGTAAGATACAGTCTTCTGAGATTTATCACTGATGCAACATTCCAAGCAATCCCTGACCTTTCGTTCAATAGATTTTTCCATAGCTGGGCACCAAAACTCACTTCTAATACTCCTTTTCATACTTGTCATGCCAGGATGACCTTCATGAGCCATATCCAAAATGGTTTGTTGCAAATCAGTGGGTAAAACAAGTTGTAATCTTCTCATTAATATATCATCTTTTAAAGACAATTCGTGAGATATTTGAAAGAAAGGAAGCAGACTTTCTGACATATCTGCCTTTCTGGGCCATGAAGACTTGATGTACTTGACAACTTCTTTGAGTACAATATCATTTTCACATGTAATTTTCCATTCTTTCTCTTGTATACACCCATTGGATACTTCACAAATAGAAATCACATTTTCTAAATCATTATCCTCTTCAACCACCTTGTCATCAACCACAGGTAATCTTGAGGGACAATCCACTAGAACATTTCTCACCCCAGGAATATATTCAACGTTAAAATGAAAGTTTTGTAATTTATACTGCGATCTAGCAATTCTCGAAGTAGCTTTACTACACCCTTTTGTTGTGAATAGATCTACTAAAGGGTGGTGATCAGACCGGACTTTGAAAACTGTACCATAAACATACTTTAAAAAGTATTCAATACCCCCCAACATGCAAGAGTCTCTTTTTCTAATGTGGAATATTTGCATTCTGCACGCCTCAACGGCCTAGGTGCAAAGCCAATGGTGACCAAATGACCATTCTGATTTTGCATCAAAACTGCACTCAATCCAACATTACTTGCATCTGAAACAATTATTGAATCATACGCAGTATCAAATGTGGCTAAAGCAGTTGCAGATGCAATGTGACTCTTCAATTGCCTGAATTCATTCACGTAATCGTCATCACACAAAAACGACTTGTTTTTCTTCATTAAGGTTCTCATATGTACAGAAAATAAAAGTATACATTTTGCATAATACTCAGCAAGTCCTCAAAAAGGATACGAGCTGATCTTTATTCTGGGGATCAGGAGCTTGTTCAATGGCTCTAATCAAATTTTGCTTGGGAGAAATACCAAGTTTGTCGATAGAATGACCTAGGTAATCAACAGATGACACACCAAATTTACGTTTATCTTTGGTTAACGTCAACCTATTGTCTTGTAATATACATACAACTTTGTGTAATATGTCAGTATGTTCACTAGAATCAGAGGCAAAAACTAAAATAACATCTTGAAAGTATAATACGTTTTCAATGATTTTAAATAAATTGTGCATCAACCTTTGGAAAACAGAGGATGCCAAAATTAATCAAAAGGGCATTCTCTTGTATCTGAAAGCTCCCTCTGAAGTGATTAAAGAAGTGAGATGTTTGCTATCCTCATGAAGGGCAATTTGATGATAAATCAAGAGTGGAAAATATTGAGGCACCTTTATTTATAAATTTTTATGATATGCAAAGTTTCGTGTACATCTCTCCAATATTTGGCAGGGGAAGTCCGTCTACCCATACGTTGTTGTTAAGGTCTCTTAAGTCAACACACAACCTGACCCATTTGGTTTGTGTGCGACCACAACAGGAGATAATCACTCTGATGATTCTATTACCTCAATTACATCAATATCACATAATCTTTTAAGTTCCCCTTTAACAGCTTCTCTTAAATGTAAAGGAACATTCCTAACCTTATGAACTCTGGGCACAGCATCATGTTTTACAATGATTTTATGAACAACATTTTTTAGAAGGCCTGATTTGGTAGATGAGAATACATTTGGAAATCTTTTTCCCCATTCGGTTGCTGGATCGATATCAATGTAAAGTATCAAATCCGAATACCCAAGTACTTGATCGGGATGATTAGGGTCTAAATTGATCATAAGGTCTCTTTGTTGAGGCCACCCCAAAAGACATGAGCCTTCCTTTGCAACATATATTTTAGATTAAATGGTTTTACCTTTGAAGCTAAGAGTAGTTGTGAACATCCCAATTTATCAATGGGTTTTCTACCATACCCAACCAATTTGATATCTGGAGGTGATCAACATATATCTGGAAACTCTTTTAACCATTCATCGCCTATGAGTGTGTGTCTGGCCACGGAATCAGCCATTACTCTCACATCCTTGTTTCCAATTGCAACAGTGCAAAAAGGGGCATCTTTCATATTACTGTTAACCTCATAAACAGCTAAAAGAAATTCATCATCGTCAATGTAGTTTCTAACTTCTTTCACATTCTCATCACTTTGACTTTTGTGATCAAAGTTTCTATTTTTGAACCTGTTCATGTTTCTACACATCCTTGTGTAATGTCCTTTTAATTTACAATATCTGCACAATTTACCCATGGCAGGACATCTTTTGTCGTTGGCCAAGTGACCAGGAATACCACATTTGAAACAAATATACTCTTTCTTTTCTTGGTTGAATTGAGTTTTTAATTTTACTTTACTGGATGTGTCTTCCTCGGGATTAGATTTTTTGACTGCATTAATTTCAGATGCTTTCTGCTCAGCCAGTTCTTAAACGATGAGCAATGTCAATAGCTTTGTCTAACGTCAAGTCTTCTGCAGCTAACAACTTTTCTTGAAGCTTGCCATCGGCAACTTTGTGTACCATTTGGTCACGTATCATTTGATCGTGAAATGTAGTATAATTGCATTTAGATGCCAATATTCTCAAATCGTTTACAAAATCATCTATAGATTCATTGACCAGTTGCCCTCTGCTGAAAAATTTGTGACGTGAGACTACCTTATTTTTTTTTTATATAGCGTTTATCCATTCATTTGATAGCCTCTTCAAATACATCAGTATCATCTTCAGACAATGATATGTGATTCACACTTGTTGCAAATGACTTAAAATATGTCTTCCTTCTGCACCCAGACAATGTTTTAAAATGGCTAACTTTCTTTTATCAGTGTAATCATCACCACCAATGGCTTCAATGTAAGCTTTAAAACCTTCTTTCCACCGCTTTCATTCTAAAATGGGTTCACCTGAAGATGGTAGAAATGGTGCAGGAGCATTGAAACCCTCCATTACCACAATGCACAAATGTGGAGTAGAAAATTACCACTATAATAGTAACTTGTAATGTAAGAAATGACATAAAATAAAGGCAGTATATTAACTAATTATTTTAATAAGCTGTGCGCATCAGCGATTTCTTTTTTTTAAGCTATGCGCTGCAATTTTCAATACCAAACTCTAAAGTTGTGCCTATTATTGTGACACGGCTGTGCGCATAGGCGATATTAAAATTGGATGCGCGCTTTATACTTTAACTGAGCTGTGCACATCGGCGATGTTATAAATTAAATGTGCACAATACACTTGAAATGAACTGTGCGCATCAGTGATGTATAAAACATTAGTGTGCTTATCAAAGAGAAATTGTGCACACAGGCGGTGAAATTGGCAATATTTCGATAAGGCTGTGCACATCAGCGATGTAGAAATCAAGTGTACACTTATCAGGAGAGCACATGCGCCTTAGTGATGAGCGTGAGAAATCCTGCAGCATTATTTCATGCGATGTGCGTGTATAATAGATTACAGCACTTGCATTGAACTCTACGCTGAAATTGACATTGCCCGAATATGAAATCGCTGTCTAAAATGGCCCCCAGGTTGCGTGCCGTTGTCCCAAAGTATGGCCGCAGTTATGTAGATATCTAAAGTGGCCGCCATGTAGCGTGTAACTATCCCAAAGTTTGGCCACCATTGCGTGCAGATGCAGTGATGTCACAATGATTAGCTCCTAGAGTGTGCGCTTAGAGATGAAACGCCACTCTCGAAAATACATTAAATTACAATAAAATCTCACCGGATGCTTGCCGAACACGGGGTACTTACCAAATACCTCACGCTGAAGTCGGACATGCACCGGAACACCTCGCCAGGATCTTGGGTGTTTAAAAATGACAGCTGCTTAATCTTGCCACAGGACTCCAGGCTTACAACAGGTTTCTTTTTCCATCGTCGCCAGTGTAATGATGAGACATTCCAGCATGCTTAATTCAAGGTAAGATAGTTTATTCTTCAGGGGAATGAGATCCAACATCCATTCAGTAAGCCTGGCTCAAACTGTCTAATCTGGAATCCTGAACACGAGCAGTGTTACAGATTCCAGAGGGATCTAACAAGATACCACACAAGTCCTCACTTTTCCCAAAACAGACTCATCACACAGTGCATGGTGTACAAATTTAGATGTACAGATAAAGGGTTAATGGACACTAGAGTATGCAGCCAAACACATAACTGTGCTGGTAATAAAGAGAGCGCTCCTTGCACTGAGAACCTTTGAGAGTGAGGTATATAGAAAAGTGGTGGAAATATGAACAGATAATACCACTGCAATTTTGTACATGAAAAAGAAAAGGGGCACACAATATTAAACATTTTCAAAGTTAACACCAGACCTTTGGTAATGGGCTATTCAGGATCAGATTTCACTACTGACACATCACTTACCAGGAGACCTAAATGTAGAGACAGACCGGTTAAGCAGACAAACAGGCATGTTTCATTAGTGGGAGCTAGAAAAGTGGTTTTTGCCAGCATTTTCATGCTGATGGGAACGCCATTCATAGATCTCTTCCCTGACTAAAAAATGCATTATTATGCTTAACCTTCACATCCAGATATCCGCATCACGATTGTCAGTGGATTGACCTGTTACCAAATGGGTACAGATGAATGCGTCCGCCTTTTCTCACTACCGCTGATACCCCTAATCAACAGCAGATCCTAAGAACCATACATGGCCTTAATACTTATCGCTCCTCAATGTGCCAAATCAATGACATCGCCTTCCTTACTGAAACATGGATGAACACATCTTCTGCTCCCGACATCGCCATAGCCATACCGAACGCTTACAAGATTATTCGAAAAGACCGCACCGATCAAACAGGAGGAGGCCTTGCCATCGTCCACAGAAACACCATCAAAATTACAACCAATTCCGACGACAATCTTACAACCGCCGAACATCTCCACTTTCAGATCCACACCGACCCCAGAACCACTCTTAGAGGCACCCTCATTTACAGGCCTCCAGGCTCCCGCACCCAATTCAGCGATGACATCTCGGACTTCATCAGCCCGCACGCCCTCGCCTCCGAAAACTACATTCTTCTAGGAGACCTCAACTACCACCTTGAAAACTTACTAGACAGTAACTCCACCACCCTTCTGGACAACTTGGCCAACCTCGGACTCAAACAACTTGTTGACACCCCTACCCATGTAGCCGGACACACGCTCAACCCTATCTTCACCTCCAGCAAACACATCTCCTTCGATCGCACCACAGCTCTCCACTGGACGGACCACAGCTGCGTTCACTTCAGCTACAAAACCACCCTGACCCACATCAACCCACAACCTATTCCCCGAAGAAACTGGAACAAAATCACCTCTGAACAACTCCTCACATCACTCAACCAAAACCCCCCCACCTTCTCAACGGACCCAAACCAAGCGGCCACCAATCTCAAGCAATGGATCACCCACAGCGCTGACGAATTAGCACCCCTGAAAAAACACCAGATGAAATCAACCAGCAAAAAGGCTCCCTGGTTCAATGATGACCTTAAAAATTCCAAGAAACTATGCCGCACCCTAGAGAAAACTTGGAGAAATAACCAAACCACCGACAACATGTCCACCCTCAAGGCAGCCACCCGCAAACACCACCAACTGATTAGATCCGCCAAGAAATCAGCTTTCAAGGATCGTCTCGACAACAACACCCATAACAGTAAGGAACTGTTCAATATCGTCAAAGAATTCACCAACCCCACCGCAGCCTCTAACGACATCACTCCCTCCCAAGACCTCTGCGACGCGCTATCCTCCTTCTTCTACAACAAAATTGCCGACATCCACAACAGTTTCAAGAACAATTCGCCCAGCGATCAACCCGCCCCACCCCCTCCAGACCCTACTCCCCCTACTAACAACCTCAGTGCCTGGAACACAATCACCACTGAAGACACCATTCGCCTCATGAACTCAATCCACTCTGGCTCACCTTCTGACCCCTGTCCCCACCACATCTTCAACAAAGCTGACTCCATCATCGCACCCCAACTCCGCGATATCATCAACTGCTCTTTCAACTCTGCCACCTTTCCGGAAAGCTGGAAACACGCCGAACTCAACGCCCTTCTCAAAAAACCCACAGCAGACCCCTCAGAACTGAAAAACTACCGACCCATATCCCTCCTCCCATTCCCGGCCAAAGTCATCGAGAAAGCCGTCAACAGCCAACTCGCTGCCTTCCTTGAATACAACAACTCCCTTGATCCATCTCAATCCGGGTTTCGAGCAAAACACAGCACCGAAACCGCCCTCATTGCAGCGACCGACGACATCCGATCACTCCTGGACAACGGTGAAACAGTAGCCCTCATCCTACTCGACCTTTCCGCCGCTTTCGACACAGTCTGCCACAACACCCTTATACAACGACTCAGCAACATCGGCATACAAGGAAAAGCCTTGGAGTGGATCACCTCATTCCTCGCTGGAAGAACCCAAAGAGTCCGACTTCCCCCATTCTACTCAGAGGCCACCGAAGTCATCTGCGGCGTACCTCAAGGCTCCTCACTCAGCCCCACCCTCTTCAACGTCTACATGAGTCCCCTCGCCTCCATCGCGCGTCAACACAACCTCAACATCATCTCCTACGCCGACGACACCCAGCTAATACTTTCCCTCACCAATGACCCCAACACAGCCAAATCCAACCTTCACGAAGGCATGAAGGAAGTTGCCGAATGGATGAAACAGAGCCGCCTAAAACTCAACTCAGACAAAACAGAGGTGCTCATCCTAGGATCCTCCCCCTCAGCTTGGGACGACTCTTGGTGGCCTTCCGCTCTGGGCACAGCACCCACACCCACAGACCACGCACGCAACCTGGGCTTCATCTTGGACTCCTCTCTCTCGATGTCCAGACAAGTCAACGCCGTCTCGTCCTCCTGCTTCAACGTCCTTCGCATTCTCAAAAAGATCTTCCGCTGGATCCCACTCGAGACAAGAAAGACTGTCACACATGCTCTGGTCACGAGCCGACTGGACTATGGTAACACACTTTACGCCGGAATAACAACAAAATTACAGAAAAAACTCCAGCGTATTCAAAACGCGTCAGCGAGACTCATATTAGACATCCCGCGACAAGATCATATTTCCGGACATCTAAAAGACCTTCATTGGCTCCCCGTCAACAAAAGAATTACTTTCCGCCTTCTCACCCACGCACACAAAGCCCTCTACAATATAGGACCCGAATGCCTCAACACCCGACTGTCCTTCTACAAACCCAACCGCCAACTAAGATCGTCTAATCAAGCCCTCGCCGCAGTCCCACGCATCCGGAAATCCACCATAGGTGGCAGATCCTTCTCCTTCCTGGCTGCCAAGACCTGGAACTCACTACCATCCCACCTCCGCCTTACTCAGAACCACATCTCCTTCAGAAAAGAACTGAAAACCTGGCTATTCGACAAATAATGAACCCCTTCCCCAAGCGCCTTGAGACCCTCTGGGTGAGTAGCGCGCTATACAAATGCTCGAACTTGAACTGTGATACTCTCACCACATCATATGTATCGTCTAGTCAGTCGACTGCCAGATTGCTCACACATCAAAATATTTATCATCCAGAATTAAAGACATTAAACCCAGCATCTTAGCTCTCAGTCATAAAGTTCTAACAGTTGCATCTAGTCCATAGATATATGTTAATAATTTGAGTCAATAAGGCCCCCATCTGAAATAGATTGGCAGAAAAGGGGCTCCACTGCCTAAGATGGTGGAGAGCAGTAGTTAGGTTGTGGTCCCTAGGGGTCCATGAAGACTATACAGGAGGTCCGTGAATGCTTACAAAATTAAATCATGTTAACAGATTAATAAAGTGTATATAAATAAAGAAGCAAAATGTAAAATTTTATAGAGTTCTGTAAATTTGAAGGAATTTGAAATTCATGGCTTCAGATTAAGGTAGGATCCTCATATTGATTTGTGGGAGCAGCGCAAGTGCATCAAATAAGTGGCCTCAACTGAATTTTGAAAAGCTCTACCCTTCCGCCCCCATTATACGTGAGCACTATAAGTAAATTTTGTATTTTTTTTTGTTATTTTTTATGTTAAATAAAATACACAAATTATAAAATATCTGTTTGATAAATACTTGTTTCTGTATTTTTTTTATATTGTTTTGTGGTTCAAATCATCAAAATTATTAGGCTGACATCCCTGGCCTCCAGCATTGACTCAGTGGTGGGGTCCCCAGATTCCAATAATTAACCGGGTGGGAGGGGGTCCTCGGTTTTCAATAAGGACTATGTGGAGGTCCACAGAAGTCCAAAGGTTAAGAACCACTGGTGTAAAGGAAAGGGTTGTAAAGAATAAATTAGACAAACATCATTAAATGCCTAATGTATGAGTTAGACGAGGAGGTTTCCGATTCACCACCCGTTGTACATGTGTTTAAAATGGCAGCTCGAATAGGTTGTGCCTGGAGTCAATGCTAAACCAATATTTCATTACATTATTTTGGGCGAGAATGAAGAGATTAGACCCACCAAGCTTACTGCCTATGCCAAAATCTAAATACTGTATTAGCTCATTTGATGTAGATCACTTTGGCATAAGACAAGGTTATATCATTTGACACTAATGACCACATTCCTAATTGCTTTTATTTACTTAGGAAGAGCTTGTCGGATTCAGACGTTAACAGTAGAAGAAACTGATTTGCAAATTCAAAAGGATAGGGTGGTTAATTAAATAAATCCAAAAATATTAACTACCCAGGTGGTATTTACTCCTTCAAACACCAGACATTTTGTGTTTTGCAGTTTTAAAAATATGCAGGTGTAAGGTTAGGAAAAATTACCATATGCCAGAAAATGTGCAGAACTCATGCTTTCAAGAACATTCAGGTAAAATAATATTAAATCTGCAAATTCGAGATTTATACAAAAACACAAAGAGAAAGGTCAGAGCAACAGAATCCAGCACCAGTCGATATGGTGTGTCGTGGCTACAATAGTGTGATTAAATCTAGGTGCAGTGGACCTAGAATGTGACTCGCCCTCATACGTCCCAAGAAGGTGGTATGCAACCCACCAAAACAGATTAAGCACAAATGGCCCTGCATTCAAAACAACAGGAATATAATTGGTAACGTCAATTATTGTCCATAATCTAACACAAAGAAATACATTAATGTATTCCCAAATGAGAGAACATTGGTCGTTTTTTTGATTGTAGAAAACGATTCCTTTTATTGTTTTAATCCATAGAAAATTTCTTTAAAAACACAGCACTGCATTTGTGCTTAATAAATTCGATATTTATAAATTCTTTTTTGGAATCAGTATGATATAAATCAGTGAAACATCAGCGTTGAACAAGTTTTAGAAGGAAAGACCCATTCCCGACAGAAATAACTCCCAGTTATGTTACTTCCTATTTCCAAGTTAGACACTTAATCAGCATATTTAAATAGCCGTGTGTTTGTGTGTAAAAATAATAATGTACCAATATTACTATTTTGCACTTTTATTTTATGTTGTGTAATAACTTGGCTAACACTGATATAAATAACTTTTGTTGATTTTAAGTTCTTTTGTATTGAATGTCTTGCATAGTGAATGCCCACTCCTTAGCAACCTACATGCTAGCTGATCAGACATGGGAAACACCATTCATATATGTCAGTAATTAGGGATGTACACTGGTGAACGGTGGCGCAATATGTCTGTGTCTCGTCCAGTAGTCTTGGCTACAGGTCATCTGATAACCAAGGTTAGTGAGTTGGATTGGAACCAATGCTTCAGTTCAGAATTCTATTATTTTATTGAGGGAATATCTGCTCGCATCAAACTTCCAATAACATAGGACCAGCTGCAGAGACTGCCCTACCTCCCAGCAAAAAGAAAACAAATCCTATGCCAGTTACTGGATAGACTGTTGGCGCAGTGTTTTGTCTGAATCTTTGTGATATGGCTGTACATATTTGCATTTGGATTATTACTTCAAAGTTGTTATAGTCTATAGTATAAGATAGCTGACAAATTTAAGTACATTTCTGAGCTGTTTAATCTTGCATTTTTCACAAATCGTCAGTGTGTAAAGCAATTTTTGTCAAAGAAAGTGCTTTAATAATGGCTGACTCGCTGTGTTAACTATCTGTATTTCAGGGCTGTGGGTTTTGAGGGTAAGGTACAATTTGTTGTAATTTGGAACAAGCTGCCAATCTATATGTACAAATCTATTCGGGTCTGATAGTTTTGTTGTTTTTAAACCTGTAATGCTTAATTGCTGATTTAGATGGCCCCGAAGACCTGGCTTTTTGAATAAGCCTCCGGGGTCTGCAAGCGCCTAGATACCCTATCGGGTGATTAGCGGCACTTTATAAATCAGATTCATGATTGATTGAGATGTCTTCACATAAACATCCATTGGTATTTGGTTTTACGCTTTTGGAATTTGGCCTTTTACACATAATTTTGTTTTTGCATATCGACATGTAGTGTGACCTTTAAATAAGCTTATTGTCAGCTGGCCTCGCACCGTGCTACGCTGGAATGTGACACTCGTGGACAGTGGCCGCGCAGGGCCGTCCTGCCGAGTCTCGGTCGTGCGGTACTCCAACTGCAGGTCAACATTTTACCGAAAATCAGATCTCGCCACCATGCATCTTAAAAGCCATTTGATGTTAAACAGCCAGTTTAAAGGGGGGTCTGACGGACTATCATGGCGTTATAAAATCAGTAACTCTTGGTGCACTCGAATCGGGATACTTGGAACGTTCTTGAAAGCTGACAGACCACTGCCTTTTATAGTTTTGGCACGCCTGCACAGTGTTACTTGAGCATTGCTCTAATTATTGTTTTCATTCATCCTTCAGAGGAACAGATGTTTTCTTGGAGCACGTACTACAAATTTGGGAGGACCCAAACTTTGCGAGGCTTTTGATCACTTTTGCACCTGCTTTCATTTCCCAGCCATTTTCATTAGCCCTGCGTGGCCTTTCACCTCCTCCGTCCCCAGCGGCCTCCCCGATACCCTGGTCGTACAGGTGGCTGCCGCGCTGTGTGCACTTGTTTTGCACTTAGCGGCTCAGCGGGACCTGCAGCTCCATCCCTCTCGTGGGGTCGCGGGATCTGTTCACATGAGCCTTTCTGTTCTGCGGCTCATATTGGATCAATTACCATTTGATGGCAACTCCAGGCCCTGGGCCTTTTGCGTGTTTGTCCTATGAGAAAAATCTGGAAGAGCTGACATCTGCTTTTCGTTGTTGCAATTGCAGGTTGCTAGAATAAGCGCCGGGGGAGGTGGATGGGTGGGTTTTTCTTCCGGCCCCTTCCCACTCTTGAGTTGGCTATGTGCTTTGCTCAAAGGACTGCTCTTTTCATTGTTTCCAGATTCGCAGTCGCTGCCTGCCGCATGTGGGCCGCATTAGAGAACTGGGATGGAGCTTCCAGGGCCTCCTGCTGCAACCCCGGAGCTGGTCAACGTAGGAAAGCATAGGTTTAAAAGGACAAAGGCAGAGAGCTTACGCATTGTTTCCCCCAAGGAACAGGGACAACCGAAATATGTATATGGTCACTGGGTTCACCTACGAGGTTGTTCTATGCAGGATTGAACATAGAGCAAAGATAGCAGGTTCTTTGTTCACAGCTGCGTAAAAGACAGTAGCTTATGTTGGCACAGAGGCTGCTTGTGCATGGCACAGGCGTTGTCTCAGTGGGCATAGAGCTGGCTATGGAAGCTCGGCTCAATGACGATCAAAACTACGGCACATTTTTTTAACTCCTTGGTCATTGATGCTAAGGGATGCATTACAGTTGCGAACAGGTCTGATGCATTGGAAGGAGAAGGAAAAATGATGCGTCTTAGAATGTCTGCCATGGTGGTAGGTTACAAGTAGAATTCGGGTCAGTCATTGGAGAGGTACAGAATAGCTCTTGCAGCCGAACAGAGTGACTATGCAGTTTTGAGAGTGAGGCGGTGACGTGGTACACTGGGAGAGGTGTGATCAACAGAAACAAATAATGTGTATTAAACTTCTAAAGCATTTTTGGCCATATCTGGAGTAGCACGTCCTATTCTGGAGGCTTGACCTACATGCCTTGTTAGTGGCAGTCCCGAGGGAAACATCCAAGATTGTCGAATGGTCTACTAAGTAATTTGTAAAGATATAGGGGCTGAACACAGTAGAGTGAGTGGGAATGCCGGTTTAGAAACATTTGAGGTTGGAAATGCAGTGGAGGGAGGTGAGAATACTGCCGCAGCATTACCCCTCTAAAACAAGAATTGTCAAAGCCAATAAGTCTTGCCTGTGCAAGACCTATAGGCTTCGCCAATATGTTTTAGTCATGTTGAACACCAGCGTTACTGCTGTTCAGCATATCTAAAAGTTATTGGCGTAGAGGAGAGTGACATGGAATGCCGTAGAGTGGCATAGAATGCCGTAGAGTGGAGGGACATAAAGTGGAGTAGTGTCGTGGAGTAGACTAGTGCATAGTAGAGGGGCATTTACTCTTGTTGAGTGGAGTAGCAGAGTAGAGTGGGGTGTTGTTGAGTAAAGTGTCGTGGAGTGGCGTTGAGTGGAGTAACATAGAATCAAGTAGAGTGGAATGTAAAATCCCGTATTTGTAAAGCGCGAAAAGCTACCCGAAGGCATCCCGGCACTGGGGGCCATCGGGAAGATTAAGCAAGCTATTGCCCAGAGTCACTTGGTGCTGGGCTGACCTGCCGCTGGTGCCGGGGATCAAACCGTGAGCTCCAGATTCCAACGTCAGTCGCCCTGGCCACGGTGCCACACCTCTTCCAAGGAATGGAGTAGAGTGTCATAGAGTGGTTTGTTTTTTTGACTGTGCACTGGAACTGTTAACTAGGCCCTAGTGCACATGATCTGACCCCCTTAAAACGTAAAAATTGATATATTTAACGTACCTATCGCTCCTTAGTATATGGCACTAAGTGTACCCAGGGCCTGTAAGTTAAATGTCACTGTTGGACTGCAGTACTCCTTGTGCCACCCACTACAATGGCAGTACATACATGACTGCAGGCTTGCCACCAGTAAATTGATGGTGCACTGACCAGTATATGTGCTCTGACCCCTAAAAACACAACACATTGGTTTACAGCCAATTAACATATTTAACTTGGCTATAAATCCCTTGTATATGATACTAAGTGTACCCATGATCTGTACGAAAAATTGTCACTAGTATACTTCAGCACACATTGTGCCAGCACTACAGTGACAATGCAAAACATACTGGAGGCCTTCCATAGCAACCTGGCTGTGCAAGTTTAAACTGCGAATTTGACCTTTCAAAATGACCCCTTTTAACAAGGTAAATCCTCGTGTTAAAATTAATAAGTCACTCCTAAATATGCTTTAATACCCATAAGAGAGGGTGCATCGTGTTAATAAGTAGGACTTGTTTAAGTTAAATATGTCCTTGCAGTGAAAATCGAAATATGTTTTCACTGCACCAGGGTTAGCTGTTCCATCGAAAAGCATTTGGATACTATATTAAGTTTATTAGTATTATCTCTACATAAGAAACACCTATGAAGTTCATTCATGGAGTTTTAAAAATATTTATTACAAGCCCAATTCACTAGTAAAGTCTGATTTGTAATAAATATTTTAGTACTGGAACTTTAGGAAAATCATCTGATTCCTACCTAAAGCCTTTAGAAGCCTGAGTTTCCAACTTTCACTCAGGAGCTTAAAAGCCCCATGATACGGTGTGAACTTGTTCGCAGAGCTAAGAGAAACGCCTTTTTGTGAGGAGGTGTTTGTTCTTCTGGCAAGAGGACCATCTGGGCTGTGCCCAGGAACTTAATTAACTTCAAAAAGGCCAACCCTGTTGCAGGCAAATGTTAGGTAACACCTGGCCAGAGCCCTCTTTTATTCACTTATCAGCCAAGCACCAATCCAGTGACAGACCAGCCCTTAGTATTACACATGAATGTCATAGGGATCTCCTAAAAGGCTAGTAATAAGTTTACAGTGGCTCATGTTATTGATTCTAGCCACTTGGTAATAACGTTGAGCCTAACACTTTTCTCTAATAATATGTGCAACCTGCAGGTCACCGATTCTAATCCCAGCTCACTGTCTCACAACATGTTGGTGCACTCAAAGTCAAGAGGTCCACTCATTCATTTGACATTTGGGTTTAGAGAAGTTAAAAAAAATCCAAGTTAATAGAGCCAAAACTGTATTAATAGGTGGGATTTGGCAAAAATTAAGATAATTTGACATCTGTAATACATTTCTCATAATAAGCATAGAAAGCACCTGTGCACCTATTGTGCATTTTGATCAGCACATAAATGCAATATGTAAAATTGCAATTAGTTATTACCTGTTGGGTAATTATGTGCGTATATGTTCCTGTTTCTAGAAGGGGGACTTGGCACCAGTGTTGCCATACCATTTTTCACTTAGTCACAGTAACCACTGTATTTCTAACGAATGTCAACTTGAGTCCTTAAACTACATTTCTTTTTTTTCAAGCAACTTTATTCAGCTTTTTGGTTTAAAGTAGCATTACACACATTGCATAGTCATCACATACAGCATTGAAGACATATATCAGGAGGACATTGGCACAAGTCCATGCCCCTAAATTGCATAACCGAGTTAAGCCAGCAAGGTCCAACATTGTTCCCCAATTCAAGAGGTTTAATAAAGTTCATCACCAGCCATATTTAAATATTACAGTTCATGCAAAAATGCACAGTAATGGAAATCACCAACACATCCAGAATGTGTCTTATTGATAATAAGCATGTCAGTCATGACAGTCAGGCCGGGTCACCCTCTGTGTTGAAGAGGGACATCACCCAAAGACCTGAGACCCGTAGTGTTTTGGACATTGTTAGATGTATGCCGCCATGTCCCTCACAATGGCAGTGAGCTTCTCCATGTCATAGAAGTTCCATACACTTCTCCACCACATGTTTAACGAGGGTGCCTGAGGTTGCTTCCACATTGTCGCAATGCTGACAGAAAAAAAGTGAGAAAGAAGTTGCCCTGATGTAGTGGATGGAGAAAAGAGCTTTATCCGCTTCCAGATCACCCAGGAGAGCCAAGAGTGGATTTCATGGCAGTGAAATATTAGTGATGGAATATATCGAAAATAAGGCCTCATTCCAAAATGTTTGCACACTCTTGCATGTCCACCATGTGTCCATGAAAGTAAGTGCCCTGCTCCCCGCACCGCTTTCAACATAGCTCTGAGCTCCCAAACATTGTATGCAGACGCACTTGTGTCAAATACCAACATGTGAGGCTTTTGTAAGCGTTCTCTTTGTGTCAGAGGCAATTAGAAGATTTGAAAGCTCTCTGCCAAATCGTCCCCCAAGTTTCGTCTATAATGTCTGCGACTAATTCTCTTTCCAGTTGTTTCACATAGGTGTGTTTCTTTGGTGTAGTGAGGTTAAGAATGTAGTAATAGAGCCACGTTAGGCTTTGTGTCTGACATTGGTGAGATATAAGGATTCAATGGGTGCATCTTCCCTTAGCATGACGAGGCGGACAGGGGAGCGTCCAGCACAGTGTGATGATTGCCAAGTCCTATAAGCGTTCTGCCTAAGCAAGCTGTATTTCATGATTAGACCCTCGTTGGTTTGTAAGACCCTTTCACTGTAGACATCCCTCAACCGAGGGGATTGTCCGCTGTCCCAACAAAAGGAGTCAGGATGAACCGTGCTGGGGGGGTGGGTTCTGAGTTAATAGCCAAGGGTGTAAGAGGGAAGGGGTAAATTGGGAACATACATCTCCCATAGACGTATTGCCAGTAGGATAGGAGAGTGGAGGTCAATGGGAGAAATGATAGGTCATGGGCCTAGGGTGATGTAGGTAGCCACAAGAGACCCTCCGGGGGGGTGGAGAGAAGGCCTGTTCATTCTGCACACAGAGTTTACCGTTGGGATCGTGGTTCTAATCTAGGAAGTGATGAAGCTGGTCAGCCAGGATATATTTAACATCGGGTAATCCCAACCCACCATCCGCAGTGGGACGGAATAGAGTCTCCCGTACCACCCATCGCGATTTGCCTCCCCAGACAAAGCTAACCATTTTGTTGCTAAAACCACATTTCTAACATCAGCTTCTTTTAAGCTTTCTTTGAGAAAGTGAGATACAGTAAGTGATAAAAGATGTTCTTTTTAATGTGTTCCAAATTTTTACAAGTGAGTCCTTTAGAATTTTTGAACTGATCGCATTTCCCTTTTGAAGAGTCCATTCTATAATGTTGTGCACTGAAGAGGAAACATTTTATAAAATATAGCGTTTACAATGCACATTTTTTGTTCACATGTTCTCAGCTTGTGACCACCTTCCCAGTTTCTCCATTTCTTTTATCCATGGTCTACCCAAGTATGCTGAAATAAAATCAAGAATTCTATGTTACAGTATGGACTGTGTATTCCTCCGCAGACAACAATGGGACTCTATCCTGGAGGTAAAGCGTCCGTTTTTCTGCTAGAGTAAGTAGCCACGCTCTAGTCCTGGTATGTTTTCCCTTTTTTTTTTATTATTCCCACTTCGTCCTTTTTGGTGGTACCTTCCCAATTGCAGATCCCAGAACCTGAGGACCAGGTTCTTAGATGCTGAACAAATTTTGTACTGGATAAGAACTTTCCTGAAAGTATAGATCGAAAGGTGTATGCGAATCTGACATAATTCAGTCCCCTTATGAAAGACAATTTAAACAGAACAATAGTTAGGCAATTTTGGAGAATGTGCATCATTCAGCTTAATGTGTAGCGAGGAGGAGCTTGAACTTGGCTGTATCGGTGTTCTCTGATGAGTCCGACCTGTGGTTTTTATACTCCAGTCTGCACCGTAGAACAAACAGGAAAACCGGGCTGTATTAATTGAGCGGGGTGTTGTAGTGTCTACTATGATCTGGTTCATGCACGAAAGCGTTAAAGAGATGTGCATCAGACAAGATTCTTTTCCGCAAATTTGTGTTTTGTCTGATTTTGCTCGAGTCACAAGATGCAGTTTCATACTAAGGAGTCTTGGAGAAAGTTCTAGGTGTCGCAAGTAGATTGATACCACATACATTGTCTTGTGTGAACCGTATGTTTTTCTGCGCACTGACAGGGATATTGAAGTTACTATTTTTGTGTTCCTGAGGTTAGTCTTTATTTGTTTTGGAGTCTGCCCTGTCGAGAATAGTATAGATTCCAGTAAGGCTTCAGAAAAGATTGGTCCAGCATTACACGATGCAGTATTACGTCATCGCAGCTTGCGACATGTCTCAGTGGGTACCTTTTACATTGAGCATTAAAGGAAAATTAAGTGCATATAGACTGATTTCAATTGGGTTGTGAAATGTCATATTTTAGCACATGTCGTAGAATGACTGAGTACAATGTGATAGAACAGGTATCATTGTATATAGCAATTGGAACTGCATAATACACGCAGACTTTAAAAACAGAATAGCGTCTGGACACTGGCGATCTGGGGCATTGATACAATAATCACTCCCATTGCTGAGAGCCACCAGTCGTGCTTTCAAAGGTTGGATCAGTCTGCGTTTGTCCCCTCCATACAGATTTCAATCAAGGGAAGAGGAAAAGACTACCTCTAACATGGAGTGTGAATCACCGCAGACACCCTCCAGGCACAGCCAGGGTGTGTTTTACATTAGTTCCCCTCCCTGACCCATAGCTGGAACCTTCTGACCCACGAGGGAGGGCCATGTTGTGCCTGCCAGTACAGGGGTGGGCGGCTGACCCCGAACAGACCACCTAGAGTAAGGCGAGAAGAAGACCCAGTTAGAATAAACAAAGACAAACAAATAGGATCCATGTGTGCTCTGCTGCCCTGAGTGAAGCACCTGAAGAAACAAATGAGAATTACAAGTCCTCCGATGCTCTGTGCGAAACCTTGTACATTGTTCGATAGCACAACCTCGCTTGCGGCTGCACACTCACTCATTGGCCTCCTACCTGCTAGATGCGCCGTGCCCAAAAGCCTTAAACCTTCACACCTTCTAGCATGTGTTAGATCTGCCTCCGGAGGATTTCTTTGGAAACATAATTCAGTTTCGATAAAGTATTAACTTTGCGTTTCATGTTGGAGCAAATGTATAGGGATGTGCAGCCGGATTTAAGAATCCAAGTTTGGTTTCATATTAAGCTGCATGGTTCGCAGCATACCACAGCTTTAGAAAATGTATGTCCCCTCATATCAGTCTGCTTAATTTCTTTATTGCTTACACAGTCTGACCTTCCAGTTACTTAAATGAGGCCAACACGTGGGCTTATTCCGATATTGCCCTGCTCACTCTAAAGTCTTTAGGATGTGTTTGTTTTAGAAGTCCCATTGTCACTGTACCTGAAGATTGGGAAACATGAGAAACACTGACCTATTAGTTCCCTTAGGCAGGCCTGCCAAGCTCCTGCTCAGGTTTTCACTATTGCACCCTCATTTAGAGGGTCTGACTTGAATTGAGCCTTATCCTGAGAGACGAAGAACCCCTTCTTTGTTTTTTATGCTTTGTACCTACATCATGGACCAGGTTATCTCTCAGGGCTAATAACAGTACTCCCAAATGGATTCTTTGTTATTTATTGGTGAGCATAGAGGCGGCAGTCTGCAGGGTATTCTGTCATACGAGAATTTGGCATTTTATTTAAATGATTTCTGCATATTGCCCTTCACACCAAGAATGACATAGTACAAACATTTACATAACATATTATAATGTATATAGACCCCCCAAAACCCATTGATTCTGAAAGTATGCCTGGTTATAAGAAGTGACATAAATGGTAAAACATAATTCATTAAAATGTATTTCCCTACTGCAATACAGCCTCCTGTCTTGGCATGGTTATCATTTTGGCAGCACAGCAAGGAAGGAGTTATTTTGTTACGTTTACAACCACCCTACTCCCTCTGTCGTGGGCTAATCCATTCTGCTCAAATATGTTCCTAACATGACGGAACATTTACCACCATAAAATGTCAGGACGTATGAAAATGAAAAGTTGAATCATAGTGAATATGTCTG
The DNA here is from genome assembly GCF_964261635.1 of Lissotriton helveticus. Lineage (NCBI taxonomy): Eukaryota > Metazoa > Chordata > Amphibia > Caudata > Salamandridae > Lissotriton > Lissotriton helveticus. The sequence continues at coordinate 287,699,802 of NC_136059.1, read as the reverse complement.
TTCTTCTCTGGCAGTCTACCACGGCCAATGTTTCCATTTCATTACCTTAAGATAAACGTTTAACTCTCTGCCAGGTTTAAAGATCAGGTTTAGGTGCCTCTCCGCAAACTTCCAAGAAAATCTGACCAAGATCACCTGAAAGCTAATAAAGTATCAGTCTCTGAGAAGTGCTGTGCCCACACACACTTTTTCCTACTCCCCCCTAGGTATGTTAAGTCCATTGCTTGTGTTACCGATGTGATTTTCTCCATGTCATCTTGGCTTTTGGCAAGATAATGATTAACCTCTCTGACTTCCACCCTTTGCCATGACCAATAAGAAAGGCCTCATACACGAAGTGTATTCTGTGTATAAGTAAATGACATAATTCTTACCGGGTATGAGCCGCGCATCTATAAATCTCCCACTTAGACTTACTTCCCACAATTAATACTATGTTGTATTGTATTTGTATTTTGCTTGCACTTTCTTACACTGTGATTTAAAAAAAAAATTTTTTTACACTGCACTTCCCTCTGCGCATATAATTTGTCGGTGGTCTCTTGATGCTAGGACTCACACAAACAAGTTGACCGACTGCAGCACTATACATTGGCTGAGCACTGCACATCTACCTTGGAGTTGGCATTTTGAGTGCATTCCACAGTGTTCTCAACCTTTGTGAGGCACGGAGTACATCATTTTTGATATGCACACCACCACACAGCCGAAGTGACCTTATTTCCAATTATTTGAACATTCTGACTGTGTGTCGGGGTCTCGTGATATGTGGGTGCAACAGAACATTTATTTCTCCATTGATGTTTCGGCCTCATAAAACTTCACTACAGTTCCTTTGTTTTGCTCCATATGTCAAGGGCGACTGGTTGTGTCGTGAGTGGGACTGGGAGGTCTCTCTGGCTAAGGTACCAACCAATATTACTAGCATTAGTCAGGCGAGAAAAGTTTGTTTAGCACCACAGTGTATACTCTGCGACGCACAACCTATGCTACTATGAGCAAGAGAGTGCTCAAAGGTAAGATTTGTGTCTAGTTCATAAATGGTTTCTTGCACAAATTACTTAGAGCTGAAGGGATAGTACTGGGCGCATAGAATGGTTGGGAGAGAGGGGGCGGGGGGGAGGGGGTTTGACTGTTCTATGTCCGAGTCTTACAAGACTGCAATATAATGTAACTTAGAAGACAAACCTCAAACCCAAGCAGTGAGCAAGCAAGAAACCTATAAAGCTCAGGATCCCAAACTGCCACTCAACAAAGAGAAGCAGGCCCTTATGGAAAACCAGGCTTCAAACTGTGGGAGAAATAGGATAGATAACAAAGCAGAGGGGACACCTGTATTAAAGAAGAATTGGAGAACTTAAGGGTTACTCGTGAAAGACGGTCAAGAGATGAAGTATAGCTTGCTAAGGTTTAACCCAGAGCTTGAACAACTTAGTTAAAAAAATATAAACTATGTAATTGAGTAACAACACAGGGACAGAAATCTCATGGTGATGAAGACAAATATGCAGCGCACAGCTGTGGCACTGCACCAAGCCAAAACACGGGAAAGCAACAGTCCAGAAGCTGTCTTTTCCACTTCCTCGGAAGGCCGCAACAAGCTAAAGCAGGCTGGAGAAGCATAACCCTGGGTCTGTTGGGAAAATGGCAATGTGTATGTGGAACAGATGATAAAAAAGCATCATCAAACATTTGCAGGGGATCAGCACTGGAACATTAAGCGCAAGGCGAATCTAAGCAACAAAGACACTGTTGCGTTTAAAGCTGTTGTTCTGCTGGCCCACATCCTTGATGACTTATATGAGAGCACACATCTATTTCAGCCCCTCCTCCAGGCCCTGGCTCGGATTGGGTGTTGCTTCACTGTGGCTTTGAAACTCTTTGGTAATTTAATCTCCTGAGTACAGTAATTCTTATGAGCTGTAGTTTCTGGTTGTCCCGCCTGCAGTCTTGCTTGTAGTTAAAAGCAGTGTGTTGTGGAAGGTGTAGGTTTTGGTTGGAAGGGCACAACGTCATACGCCAGAGTAGTGTATTGCTGAAAATGTAGTGTGTTACTACAGGATGTCCAGCATCACAGACTCTGGTAAAGATTCTAGTTTCGGGTATTCCAGTATATCAAAACAGAAAATGTAGAAACATAACAGAAACCAGACTTACCACATCTACTGCACTGTTCAAAAAGGAGGTAAAGGCGATTCTCATGGAAAAATTCACATGTGCCTCTCTGACATTCACGACCTATATAGATGCAAACAGACAATCTACATGGCACGTTGGCTCTCTCGGCCCGCACCTTTCTCTATATCAGAGACAAGATTTAGCGCATCTTAGGATTCAGCTTTTGATCTACCTCTCTTGTCTGTTTTATTTATGCACACTTTATCCACACATATCTGTATTTTCTGTACTGTTTACTGCTGTATTATGTTTTATATCTCCTACTGCTTGATATATACTGCTATTGTGTACTGTTTTTGTATACATTTTCACTGCTTGTAAAGCGCTCTGATATCCGCAGAGATCTAGTTCGCGCTCCATAAAACTTTCTAAATAAATAAATAAATAACACACTTAAAACAGATGAAGATATCACAGGAGCAATGCTTTTGACTTTCCAACTGTGGATGGCTGAACGTCGGCGTCCCCAGCTGGCCACAGCCATAGGACCTGACGCTGTAATGCCACATTACAGTGCCCCATGGCTGCACTGAAGACTATTATATACCACTCTTATCCTGTTACTCAGTATGCCAGGACAATCTAATCATCAAAAGCTGATCGAAGGTGTTATAGGCTGTGTGGGGAAGGTGGTGATGCCCTGTGCATATATGTTGGAAACATTCTAAATTATGTATATTTTGGAAAGAGTTTGTATCTGCAGTGGCCAAAAAATGGGATATCCCATAAAATAAAAAATGGGAACAGTAGAGCTGAGTGGGGTTCAGACCCTCATAGTGAGATAAGATGGTTAATACCTACTGGAGGCTCGTTAACCAGTTGCTTTTATCAGCAAACATGGTATAACCAAATGTTGAAAGTAGTCGAGGCTCCATTGTTGCAATCATGGCTTCTGTAGGGATGAGTTAATATAGATAGGAAGGCTCTCTTGTGATCGTAGAGACTACGAAAACAAATTCTCACCGATCTACCCCTGATATTTAACTGCACGGATAGGAAAACATGAAGCAGTGCTGCACACATGGCTAATGCTCTGGAATGTTTCGATTGATCATTCAGCCGTTGCACATTGTACTGCTAGGTTATGTGGCCGTAGACATTGTGGGGGTGAAATAGAATGGACCACGTAATGCTGAAACACATTCTATATTGATACCGACTCCTTTGGACTTGGACTCACTTGAGCCTTTAAACAGTCCCGAAGTTGGTGGTTGAGGGGGTGATGGGGTTGAGGGAATAACAACACTGAGTGAGGATTTTCATACTGAAGGTTGTTGTACTACAGTGTTCATTGGCAGTGAACCATACTAAATCTGCTCTTCGCTTTCCTTGTAGGTTTATGCTCCATCAGCAAGTACTGCGGATTACAACAGGGACTCGCCGGGCTACCCATCTTCAAAACCTGCATCCAGCACTTTTCCCAGCTCCTTCTTTATGCAAGGTACGGGCAGCTTTCAAGCCTGTGATGTTGCTGCATTTAACTATGCTGATGTGTAGAGTGTTTACATGCTGCTTTCTGTTATTATTCGAAGCATCTTCGTTTAGTGAGAGAATCCAAATCTTTGTTCTGGAAAACGTCTGTCGGAATGAGGCTGCCGCCTTTTTTTAGACCACCGTGACTGCAGCACCACTCCTGCCAGAAACAACACAGGGTCTAAAATCTTCTGAACAGGGTCCCTGAAACCTCTGCATAGTGTTGACTTGGCTTCATGTTTTGCCACCTACAGAAATGAAGCAGATGAAGGCCCTCAAACGCCCTCATCAAAACGTTATGCGTAAAAAGGAAGCACCTGTTAAGAACCACATCCCATGAGGCAGAACACGCGTTTCAACCACATGTTGGTCATCTGTGACAAAAGGACATGATTAGCCCCTGTCACAGTGTATGCAATGGTGGAAGAATATGCATTGATGTATAAACAGAGGCTACTCTGTTTCTTAAGCAGCTTCTAGCTTACAGTTGGTTTCCACATTTTAATGTTAATTTGCTTTGCGCACTGTTGTTCCTTAAACCGGAGTGTTACGTGAATTTGAGTCGCTGAGCAGTTCTGAACCGGAAATAGGAGTTCCACTCACATCCCATACCTACATAAGAATCCCAGCACTAAATGTCTAGAGAGAGTAGTGATTGTAAGGAAGGTGCACAGATTGTGTAACATAAGGAATCCTGGGTACTTGCATAGTTCTAATTATGTATCAATTCACACCCAGTCACCGTGTGGTATTTGCATTCTTCAAAGTGTCATACCAGCAACGTAGGGTTCAATGAAATTAAATGACGTATTCAATAAAAGTCACAGTATATGGTATGTCCCAACGCTAGTCCTTCCAAAACCTACTTGCATCACAAAACGCTGGATGTCTGGAAGTACAGAAATATTGTAGTATCTCAATGTATATATACAACATTAATAATCAATCGTTATCCTGCCCCCAGCACATTTGCCTCTTATTCATATTCAAACTACACTCCAGCAAAAAGACGTATTCATTTCGATGTCCGTTCCCCCAGAGTATCACAGGAATCTATCGACAATGGTTTTTAAAATATTTGTTGAGGTAATTTTGTAAAACCTCGACCAGCTTCTGAGACTTATTGTAATCAAGCCTTTGTAAGAGCTTTCTATTTATAAGAAGCTTGATGTGTGTTGCATTTCAGTTGATATGTTTTGCTTTTCTGGATTTCTGACCTCTTCTCTTCTGTCAGCGTCTCAGGCTGACACCGAGACTGCTAAAGATGAATAACTAGCTCACTGTAAGGCTCTACCCAAATCACCGGACTGTTGCTAGTGAGTCATGTATACAGCAGCATTCTGTCCTCCACAGGTTAAATAGCCAGGAATATCTTGGCGCTCGGACCGTATTTCACCATACTAATTCCAACACTAATCCTTTATGGGCTTCCGGAGTAGTGTGCTTCAACACCCCATCAGGGGTAACAAGCGCTATATAAATACAAACCTTTTTTCCTCCTCTATCCTTCTGCTATCATTCCAAATAACTGACTAACCCATCCATCACTTAAAATGTACTTGCATGTTTCACTATACTAATTCAACACTAATCCTCTATGGGTCCCGGAGTAGCGCGCTACTTGCCGAAAAAGTGCTTCGACACCTCGTCTGGGGTAGTAAGCACTATAAATGCAATTACAATACAATACAATACAATTATTAATTTGAATTTCAGTAATCATAGAAATTAATGTTAGCAAATGTATACCTTTTGGTAATTTGGACTGAAAATATCAAATCTGGAGTCATATGTAAATTGACTATGTGATATTTTTCAAAATGTTGCACATGAGTCAGATTAGGTCAATGGATGAGCTATTCAGATTTGTTATTCAAGGGCCTCACATCTCTTAGCAGCCCTGCCTAAGGCATCGCGCAGGTGACTTCTTCAAGGTGAACGTAAGCAACATCTATGGGATCACGAGACTGGATGCTGTGGATTGCTGCCTTAATATTGAATTGCCTTATCTCCAGGTTTAGATCTTTGCATTTTACCATACTATCATTGGCAGACCCCATTCTACTAGGCACATGTTTTATGTGATCCTTGATTCCTAGGAAGCAGGTCAGTTATCTTTAGCTGCCTTTGATTGAACACTGAGCGATCCCATTAATCATGATTACACTGGCTTAGTTTGCACAGGTTTCTAGGAAGATGACTATGGGTTATGCATGTGCTTAGAAAACCTTGTTATTACTGCATTGCAAGACATCCTTGGAGCGTCTACTGCCCTATCTGATAAGCTTGTCTGCTTCACGATAAGGGTCCCTCACTAATGCTTTCAACACCTTGTTCTTCTTGAGGATCTTTGATCTTCTTGGAATGCCAGACCCGAAAAATGATTCATGAAGGAGCTTTCTTCCCTCAAAACCTTAAGTCAAACATTGGAGGAAAAAATGGAGGCACAGATTTAACCAGTGCTTAAATTGTAAAAGAAAGAGTCCCAGTGACCAAATCTCTGCTCAGAAGTCATCAGCCGGTGGAATTAAATGTTGGTGCACCCAATACCAAGACTGATTAGTCTTTATTCCCTCGTGCCTCTTCAATCTACTACCCGATACTTCCTGCCCCTTATCCCACTCTTCCAGGGACCTGCTTTCTCCCTTTGTGACGGTTTTTCAATTCCTTTTAGTTATGTTTACTTTTCCGGCTCTTACCCAGTGGTGTCCGGAACCGATACAGAGGGGGGTGGGGGGGGGGGGGGGGGGGGAGAGAGGACGGGTCAGAGTGGAGGGAGAGGGCTGTAAAAAAAAAAAAAAAAACTTGCGTGTTTGCAGCATCTCTACTCCGCGTCCCTTGTCTCTCCCGGCCAAAGCAGCAAGCACTAGGTTCCCCATAGCCGATCCCAACAATTCAACGCAGCGCTGTGATTGGCTCCCGTAAGCCAATCATAACGCTGCAATGCAGCGTTCTGATTGGTTTGAGTACCGTAGTTCAGCGCTCAGACAGGCAGAGGGAACCTGGGCATGGTCTCCACCCAGGCTGTAATGCAGCCTGGATGGAGAACTGTCATGAATTTGCTTTTCGCAAAAAGGACAGACCCTAACTGCAACAACCCCTTAGGCCAAGGCAAGACCCAGCACTACCCTAAGGCGAGGTAAGAAAACCAATCCAAATGTATGGAATATAACACATATGTCTATTAATACAATAGTTCAAAAGGTAGACCGAATAGATCAGTCATGGTAGACTCCCAAGTATCAAAAGGACAATTGAAATAAACGGTCAAAATAGAATGCGGTATGTACATATAGCAGACTAGCAAAGAATAGAATAGAAATAGAATAGAACTGGTTAGGAACACCTCACCGACTGACTCTACTGCAACATCCTTGCCCATTCAAGCTGAGGGAAGTTTGTTTCTGCAGTTCAGGCAGGAGTTTAGTCAGGACTCAAGTCCCATCACCAACCCACAGCAATACGTCTATTCTGTGGTGAACTTCCATCTGGTCCGCGGAGGCTCCCAGCTTTAATACCATTACTGACGTGAAGTGAAGCTTTTAGAAAGTCTCGCCGCCTCTTCATTAGAAAAATCCGAGTTGGCTCGTACCAGTCTCTTTCAAGGCCAAGACAGTGGCTGGCCAAGCCTCTGTATTTTGACTTCGAGGCAGAGTTGCACATTCCACAGATAATATCCAGTTCACTCTGGTCAGTGAGGTGCGAAAAACAAGTGAAGAGTATAAAACACACGAGGAACGAAAAACATGCCCTTCCCTCTTTCCAGCTAAGTGCGAGCACAGAACATGGCGTCAGTTATGAAAATGCTGCCATGCACACAGAGAAGCTTAAAGTATAGCAAAGTTAGAAAGCAAGATGACATGAGGCCATGTTTAAGCCAATAGCAAGCACTGCCGTGAAGCAAGATAAAGTCAGAGAGTAATACTGACATGAGGCCATGTCAAAGCCAATAATAAGAGCTCGCATCGAAATGTCCTGTTCTACTCCGTAACGGCTCTCATTAAGCAGGCATATGTAGAGCCGTTCTACATTAAGGCTAGAATAAAATAACACGCTAAAGTCAGTTTAAGACGGTGGTAGTTGACGGTCATCATGGGATACTCAACCACAAGAGTGGCACATTCACTACATTCCATCCCATGACCATCGACTATCACCATCAGCATATATCAAGAAATCTAATAGCAATGATTTACAACGGTCCACCCCTTGACCAATGACTACTATAACATATTGGTCTAAAACCAACTACCTGGGAACGCAGCATAGATAAGAGATTAGGTACACACTGAATACAGCAACATAATGATACTAGAATACATATCGCTAATGCTAAGCCACCTATAATAGAGCGAAGTTTACCAAAATCTGGCAACCACCCAAGCAATCAATCCCAACCCCCTTTTTCGACATCCTGCTTGACATCTTCAGCCAACTTGTGTAAAGCATCAATGTGGGACTGATTGATTTAGGATGATCTGAAAGGGTAAAGCAACACATTCCTTCAAAATCTGAACATCCATGATCCTGTTTTAAAAGCAAATAGTCAATGGCGGCTCTATTCTAATATTGCTTTCCGGGCACCTCGCACGTTTAATAAAAATTCTGTTAAAGCAATCGATGTATGATTTATTTTTCACCATAAGACATGCTATTCACTAACAGCTCTAGAGTTATAAATTGCTAGGCCTGGAATACCTACTATTGAAGCAGCTAAACTAATGTATTCTGATTTTGATAATAAATGCAATTCAGAGTTACAATGTTCGTTAAGCTGAACAGCTTCTCGTATAGTTCGAGCATGAGATGTTAGATCTAACGGAAACATCAGCAGACTTAATCTAGTAAAGACACATGGTCCACCTGTGATATTTGCTGGAATATATGTTTAAGTCATGTTCCCATAGGAAAATAACCACCCTACAGGCAACTTGAAATGCCTGAAATGACTAGCAGCAGATACTATATTTCTGCACACCATATTGTTTTGCACATTTGCACAAACATTGTAGTGTCTATGTTGACATAAAACCTTTTCCTGCCAAGACATAACAGATGAATTTCTGTCAAGTCGAATTTGAACACATTTACCAATGATAGTTGGGTCGCGAGTTAAATTGTAACAAATGTCGCCTTCAGTAACGTTGAAAATTATGACCTGAGTCATGTTTTTCCAATTATTATCAGTAGCTTCTGGTTAGAAGCGGCTGAATTCGTAAAGCGATAAATGAAATCCCACGTCATGTCCTCTACAGCCCCATCTGCATTTCATGATATTAAACGTCTGCAGCAACACATCAACAGGGGTAGGCACAGTTACAAGGCATGTGGATACGATGTCCAACGTACTCTTCATGTTTGACATGCAGAAGTATGACATGTTGAGCACAGTTTGAGCCAGGTATGACCAAATATTATCCCTCTGAGTTAGCATCGCTGACAGTCTGCGTGGTCGGCTGGCCACTACGTGGTGAGGGGCTCCTCGTCCCCCCCGGCCCCACCAATACGCGCCCAAAAGGAGTCCAACGAGCGGAAGCAGAGCACAGACACGCCATACTGTGATCTAAAAGAACAGAAACAAAACAGGTATTACTCATTCTCGCAAATAACATTTGTCAGCAGGTACATGCTCCCATTTCTCTTGCCCTGGCTTCATTATTAACAAGACCTTGTCCTTTCCTGTTCCAATGATTTCTGCCTGTTCGGGTGGTCTATTTGGAGACTCTACCTACACTTTGGCTCCTGGATTTTTATCAGTTGAGCCAAACCCTCCTTCCCCGCATACGGTGAGGAGGACTGGGGCAGTCCCCTTCTTAACTACCCCTCCGTACACTGGCATGATCACCAATTGAGCAACTCTGTCTCTAGATTGTATCATCAGATCAGCATCTCCACTATTAAGTAGGATGACTTTAATTTCACCTTGATAATCTGCATCAATTACACCTCCCAGCACTTGGATGCCCTTTAGAGCCAATCCAGATCGAGGGGCAAATAAACCAAAGTGCTCTGGGGGTATCTGAATTCCCACTCCTGTCTCAATGAGTGTAATATCTCTTGGTTTCAGTCTGTACAATTTCAAAGCATGCAGGTCAGGACCTGCAGCCTCTGGTGTTGCTCGGTATGGCGCCAAAGCTCCAGGAACTGTCTCACAATAAAGGATGGTATTGGTAGCCACATGAAGTTCAAACTGCAAAGCTGGAGTTAACATTCACATTAAAGGTGCTTCTGCATTTGCTAAAGGTCTGTTATTCAGAATTCATAAAGCTTCACTCAAATGATCTCACCAACATTTCAAGGTGCCATCAGACAACTTTCTCAATTGATCTTTCAACAGTCCATTCAAGCATCCCAATCAAACCCACAGCCCGTGGGTAATATGGGATGTGAAACATCCACTCAATATTGTGCTGTACACAATAGTCCTGCACCAATCTACCTTTGAAATGAGATCCGTTGTCACTTTGAATCTGTAATGCAATTCCATAATACAAAATCAGCAAGTCTAACGTTTTCAATGTATTCAACCGGGTAGTATGTTTACATGGAAAATCTATCAAATATCCAGAATATGTGTCCACAGCCGTGCACACATGTTAACATCCTTGACTAGGCGGCAGGGGCCCAATATAGTCAATTTGCCAAATCTGTGTTGGTAATTTTCCTCTACCTAGTTGAACTCTCACTATCTGTTTGACTGATCTATGTCAGACATGCTGACAAACAGGAAACTGCAAAATCACTGTTTTAATCAAGTTTAGGGGAATGTGTATCCCTCTATTTTCTGCCCACCTGCTAGTAATCTGCTCTCCAAAGTGTCCGCAATTCTGATGTGCCCACTTCGCAATCCCAACAAGGTCAGAATCCTGCTTTGCCACTTCTGCCTCTGAAATCTTAGCTTTTTCATCTGTGAGGCAGTTAAACCAGCGGTCAAGTGAGTCTGTGGTACAATGAGCATCTACATGGTACACAGTAATTGTACTTTGTGTCAACATGGTCCAGATCTCTTCCCACAATTCCTTGCCCCACACCTCTTTTGCATTTATCATCCAACTGTGAGCATGCCATGTGGGAAGCCAAGTTTCCAGCCCATTGTCCGTGGACCACAAATCCGTGTAAATATGACATTTTCCTGGCAGTTCTTGTTTCAAAGCTTGATACACAGCATAAAGTTCTGCAAACTGGCTACTCTTTCCACCTCCAATAGTGGTCAATAATTTCTGGGTCACAGGATTGTATGACACCACCTTCCAGTGCCTCTTAGCTCCTATATACCTGGCTGAACCATCAGTAAACCACACATGCTTCTTGTCCTCCACGGACAATTCGCCAAATGGCCTACCCCACTTTACAGGAGATTCCTGTAAATCATATACATCATCAACACCTCTGTCTCTTCCATTGGCGCCTGCGCCACCTGCTCATGCAACACTGCGGTGCCTTTGGGACCTACTCGGGCCCTATCCTCTATATACCATTTCCATTTGATTACGCTGGCTTCCTGTGCATGTCCTATTCTATGAGCCTTAGGGGAATTCATCACCCACTGCATTATCGGAATCTCAGGTCTCAAAATCACATCGTGCCCTAGGGTCAATTGCTCAGTATCCACTAGAGCCCAATAGCATGCAAGTAACTGTTTTTCAAAGGGAGTGTACCGCTCTCCAGCATCTGGCAGTTTCTTTGTCCAGAACCCTAAAGGTACTTTCGTTCTTCCCTGCTTCTGCCACAAACTCCAATTACTGTACGGTCCTTGCACTGTCACATTTAGATCAACATCTCCCTCTCGTACTGGCCATACATCTAAAGCATGCTGAATAACCTCTTTTGCTAATTCAAATGCTTTTTGCTGCTGCTTTCCCCACTCAAAAGCATTTTTCTTTTGCGTAACGTTGTACGAAGGGGGCAACATGTGACTCAAGTAGGGGATATGCTGTCTCCAAAAACCAAACAGACCAATGAACCTCTGAGCTTCATTTCTGTTTCGTGGCACTGCAAATTCTCTAATCTTTTGTCTCACTTGGGGTACCACCTCTCTGTGTCCCTGATGCCACTGGATACCCAAAAACTTCACACTCTGAGAGGGTCCTTGTAATTTGTCGGGATTGATCTCCCATCCCTTGATCTGCAAATGCTCCAGAATCCTGTCTAACTGAGTTTGCACTTTTTCTTCTGTCTCTCCCTGTATCATTACCTCATCAATGGAATGACAAAGCTGTACTCCAGGAATAACTGATACCTCATCTAAATGCTCTGCCACCAGCCGGTGACAGATCGTGGGACTATGCAAGTACACTTGAGGTAAATTCTTAAATGTCATTTGTCTACCGCTCCATGAGAAACTAAATTGCTCTTGACATTCAGGGGCTATTGGTATCGAAAAGAAAGCATTGGCAATATCAACAGTCGCATACCAGGTCCCAGGATGTTTCTGTATTTTCTCAAATAAGGTAAGTGTATCTGGGACAGCGGCAGTCAAAGGAGGTGTATGCTTGTTCAATTCACGATAATCAACTGTCATGCGCCAAGAATGATCATCTTTGCGCCCGGGCCACACAGGAGTATTCCAAGCAGTAGTGATTGGGGTCACCACCCCTGCCTCTATCAAGTCCTAAATAGTTGCACTGATCTCTTCATGCCCACCTGGAATTCTGTACTGTTTCAAATGAATTACCTTTGTAGCCTGCGGCAACTTCACTGGGGGAATTTTCAAATGACCCACTCTCACAGCTCTAACTGAAATGTACTTATTTGATCCAAATTGATAAAAACCGTCTTCCAAATACAGAGTCGTTCCCTTCAAAATGTCAATTCCAATAATATATTCAGAAAGGGGCACAATCAATACAGTGTATTCTCTTTTTGGTTTTCTCCCTATTTTCACGTGGACCTTTGTCTGCACTGCAGGTGTCTCTTTACCACCTAAACCTGTAATTGTGAAATACTGTCCTTTAAAATTTTGGGGATTTCCATATATCAAAGTGGCCTCCGCTCTTGTATCTACTAGGGCTCGGGCCCTCTGAACATTACGATGTTTCCAATGAATTTCTCTGTCAACATAAGGTCTATGAGCCAGTCGCTTTCGAAGTCTCTCTCAACCTTCGTGCATGAGCGGGCAGGTCTCTCCCCCTCCCTTTCCTGCTCTTTCATATCTCTCCTAAACAGCTTGTTATTGTCTGTATGAGTCTCAGACCTGGACGTTCTCTGTTTTCATCCATTCCCCCAATTCTCCTAACTCACGAACTGCCTCAACCACCTGTGCCAAAGTATTACCTGTCTGGTTGATCAGCAAAATCATCATCACTTGTTTGTTTGCAGGAGGAGCAGTACAAATTATCCTGTTTCGCACAGATGCATTCAACAACCCATACATTAACCAATGTGCGTTATCCAGGAAATAGAAGTTTTTATCACCTCCTCCTTAAGCCTCTATATAGCATCTCTCAAAGTATACCAAGGTTTATTATTTACTGGCCAATCTGACTCTGTCGGGTATTTATGACTACATCCAATCACAGCCAACTGTAATAAGCTAATTTGATTATTGTTACTATATTTACTAAACTGCTCCTGCACTGTAGAATCTGAACTGAGTGTACAGAATTTCACTGCATCTCCATGGTCTAGCATCACACCAGCAGCACTCAGACCAAACAACCGAACCATCCACATAAGTAGAGATTCTCCAGGTTTCTGCCGTAATCTGTCTAAAATATCACTTATATCCTGCTGAGTAAATGGGTTACGCCTGAATCCCTTTATGCGCCCACTGACTCACCCTGCCTTTCAGCCTGGTTATGCTTGTCAACTTTGTCACCTTCTCCACTTGAGTCCCAAAACTCAGAGGAATCCCAAATATTTCCATCCCGCGTTTCAGGGTCCCAGTCAATTCTAACCTTTGCAGTGGCTAAGTGCACTTTCTTCTTATTAACCCTTCCTCTTCTGTTCCTATACTTGTATTGCGCGTTACGAACTACAGCTTTTTTTGCAACAGTCTGATAGGGTTCCAGCTTATCTTGCAATAATTTATTCTGACAAGTTAACATTGTAGAGGTATTTTTAGTTTGAACAAACTCTTTCTCTAATTTCTCACACTCATTTTGCAACTGAAGATTTTTTTCATGCATGGTCCTATAAGCGTCTAGGAAAATCCAATCTCTTCTTCCTAATGTAGAGAGTTCCTCTCCTTTCTTCACAGGCACTTTTTGCAAACACGCAACCACTTGGTCTGGCTCAGCGCCAGCCAAACACGCACTCCAATTCTCACTGAATCCAGCACAATCAGCCAACTCATGGGTGAGCACCCCATATGGGGCCATCTCCCATCCGGGAATCTCAATTGGTATCTGGGAGTCCGCCTTTGATTTTATAGAAAATATATTTCTTCCCCTATACTCCAACCTTTCGAATCCTGTGAAAGTGACGCCAAGATGTAATGAATCTGCTTTTCGCAAAAAGGACAGACCCTAACTGCAACACCCCCTTAGGCTGAGGCAAGACCCAGCACTCCCCTACGGCAAGGTAAGAAAACCAATCCAAATGTATGGAATAGAACGCATATACGTTTATTAATACAATACTTCAAAAGGTAGGCCGAATGTATCAGCCATGGCAGACTCCCAAATATCCAAAAGACAATTGTAATAAACGGTCAAAATAGAATACGGTATGTACATATAGCAGAGAATAGAATAGAAATCGAATAAAACTGGTTAGGAACACCTCAGCGACTAACTCTTCTGCAACATCCTTGCCCACTCAAGCTGGGGGAAGTCCGTTTCTGCAGCCCAGGCAGGAGTTTGTCAGGACTCAAGTCCCAGAACCAACCCACAGCAATACGTCTATTCTGTGGTGAACTTCCACCTGGTCCGTGGAGGCTCCCAGCTTTAATACCATTACTGACGTGGAGCGAAGCTTCTAGAAAGTCTCGCCCCCTCTTCATTAGAAAAAAACGAGCTGAACAGTACCAGTCTGCATCAAGCCCAAGACAGTGGCTGGCCAAGCCTCTGTATTTTGACTTCGAGGCAGAGTTGAACATTCCACAGATAATATCCAGTTCACTCTGGTCAGTGAGGTGCGAAAAACAACTGAAGAGTGAAAAACACATGAGGAGTGAAAAACATACCCTCCCCACTTTGCAGCTACATGCAAGCACAGAACATGGTGTCGGTTATGAAAATGGAGTCAGTTATGCAAACGCTGCCATGCAAACAGAGAAGCTTAAAGCAGAGCAAAGTTAGAAAGCAAGATGATATGAGGCCATGTCAAAGCCAATAGCGAGCACTGCCGTGAAGCAAGATAAAATCAGAGAGCAATATTGACATACTCTCTGGTTGAAAAGCTACACTTAACATCCTTAACTCTTGGAAGTACAAACTATCGTAAAGCAGTGTTTCTTTGCAAAATCAGTTAAAAGCGTACCTGCAACTCATTGATTACTTCATTCTCTGGTTTATTTGCATGTCAGTTTATACACTCGACATGAGACTGAATCAACACCCAACGCTGCCTGGGATGATTTAAAAATGCCGGCAGATGGTAATGGAATCATACAACTTTTGCTGCACTTGCCTGTAGCTTCTGACATAGTTCATCTTCCTGGTGTACTCAGCTTTTCCAAGACAGCCATCCAGAGTTAAGCCTTATTCTTGCTCATCTTACATTTGCATTTTCATGTCATCTTGCTTTAGCCTTACCCTCTTCCCCTTCTAGGATTCTTCTAATGAGTACTTCTAGTATTCATTAATGCTGTCATTTGACCATACTGAAGTAATTCTGAAATAGGAATAGCTCAGACTCAGTAACGTATATCCTAAGATCTAGCCATCTTACAGGTAAGAAATGTATCCTGACGTACCATTTGGTCTTCTGTTTAATTACACTTCTGCTGATCAGCAGAGCATAGCTTTTCTATGGTATGCATTAGGATATGCCTTTGAAGTGGACTTGACTGAATTGATTAGGGTGGGTGGAGATGGGAACGCATCGAGGCGCTCCTTAACCACAAGGCTGCCCTTACACATAATGGATTGTCACATTTAAAGCATTCTGCAATGTTTTTGGTGTAACTAGCTGCTCTGCCAGGTTTGTAACTACATCATGCTGTAGTAAAAGTTGGAGTGTATATTGTGGGGATATTTTAAGGTGTTGGATTAGGACTTGTTATTAGTGGAATGTGTAGTCTGCTGTTAAACACATACTTGGCCTAATGAGTCTTGAAACCCAGTCTAGAAGTAGAAGAATGTACACCCCTGCTTAAGTCTTTACCCTTCAAAATCTAATTCCAAGACCCGAGAGAGCCTTTTCTTGAACTGGTCCATTGCAGGATTTGCAGAAAGGGCCCAGAAGTATAGAACATTGCCCTTGAAACATATTTTGTTCAGTACATTTCTGTAAATGCTTCCAGTAAATAGATGTTGTTGATGCCACATGTTCTTCTGCTCTATTCCTTTGGGATTTTTTCTTGCAGTAGTGAGGCACAAAACCACTCTCAACTATGAAGCTGTACCCATGGGGCCCAGTCGAGACCGAAATGTACCCTCCGACACCCCGCCTTCGGGCTCGGCTCCGAGGAAAAAGACTACGCCTTCCGGTGCCTTGGCACCGAAAAAACCACATGTGCCAATTCCACCTCCTCCATTGGCACCGAAACATCCTTCGACACCGAAGGACTCTACGGCACCAAAGCTAACACGCCCTTCGGCGCCCAAAGACTCTTCGGCACCTAAACAGACATCGGTGCCGAACCCAAAAACAGTAACGGACCCAAAAGCTTAGACTCCGAAACCATCCGGTTCCAAAAATAAAGACGGGAAGATAGACTCCGGCGCTGCAGGCCCAACAAAACCTATCTCCACGCCGGAATCTTCAATAGCGGTACCAAAGACCACAAGGCCTGATACAGATAAGCCTAAACCACCTTAGGCACCGAAGAAATTGCCACAGGACTCAATCACTCATCCTAAGGCAAAAAACACTAAACAACCACTATCGGCACCTAAGAAATCGGCGCCGAAGAGGATTATACAAGAGGAAGATCTATTTAGACCAGATCCAAAACAGAAAAAGGTCTATATTAATCCAAAAACTGGACATGTGGAAGCAATTCCTCACAAAAAGAGACCAGCAGACACACCACTTCCAACTGTGGTTCCTGCCAAAAAGGATTGTGCAACTTCTCCAATGCACCCTTCCTCTCCTTCACCCTCTTACTCTATCACTCCATATATTGAGCCTATAACTTCTCCTGCTCAATCTCCTGCATCATCACACCACACTGACGAAGAGTATGACTTAGGTGGGGGGGATGATGTACCAGAGCCACATACATACCCTTTAGATGAGGATGAGGATGTCAACCCAGAATATCCCAAAGAGGATGATGCATATAATTTCCCACCAAATAATGCACCAGACATCCCTGACCCTCAATACTACCCAACAAAACCTTCCCCTCCAGAGGATAGTATTGGGTTCAATCATCTACTAAACAGAGCTGCACTTTACCACGGAGTTCCAGTGCACTCTGATGCTATTGAGGAGGATTTCTTATTAGACACTTTTGAGCAGTCACAAAGATCTACTCAAATACTACCTATGATCAAAGGGGTCATTAAACATGCTCCAGAGATTTTTAAAGATCCAGTAAGGTGTAGGGTACTAAATCCCAGAATAGAGAAAAAGTATAGACCAGTACCAGCTGATCCAGTCTATATTAAGAGACATCTGCCATTGGACTCTTTAGTAGTGTCAAACGCACGTAAAAGAGCCAATTCCCCGACTTCTGGTGAGACCCCCCCACCCCCGCCTGACAAGGAATCAAAAATCATTGATGCGTCAGGGAAGCGGATTGCTGTGCAGGCAACAAACATATGGCGCATAGCAAACACACAGGCCTTACTCTCACGCTACAACAGGGCTCACTAAGACCAGCTAGAAAAATTAATGGAACACCTACCAGATCAATACAAAGATCAGGCAGCAGAGCTCTTACTGGAAGGCAAATTAATATCTAATGCCTCAATTAAATGCGCACTAGATGTAGCTGACACAGCATCCAGGGCAGTTAACACTAGTGTTATCCTCAGACGTCATGCATGGTTACGCATTTCCGGTTTCAAACCAGAGGTACAAACTACCATCCTCAACCAGCCCTTCAATCAGAACCAGTTGTTCGGGCCAGAAGTAGATAATACACTAGAGAAAGATGAAGGACACAGACACTGCTAAGTCTATGGGTGCATTACAATCCACCCAGACTAGAAGTTCTTTTTGTCGCTCCTCTTATAGAGGAGGCTCCAAGCAGACCGGCGCAGATAACACATCATCTTTTAAAACACATACACTAATCCCCTCTAATAAGGGTTACTTTAGAGGAGGATACAGAGGCAACAACAATAAGGGAAGAGGTAGAGGTAACAACAACCGCTCCTCTTCCACTCCCAAACAGTGACTTCCCTCTGCCTCCCCTACAGCATTCCACTCCTGTGGGGGGCAGACTATCACAGTTCCTACCTGTCTGGAATTCCATCACAACAGACAGGTGGGTAAGACAAATTATCTAACATGGTTACTGCTTAGAACTCACAGCAACCCCCCCCAAACATACCACCCAGGCATGAGTCCAATGTCCACAGAACACATAACTCTGCTTCAACAGGAAGTTCTAGCACTCCTAGAAAAAGATGCTATTCAAAAGGTCTCCTTACAGGAACAAGGAACAGGAGTCTACTCCCTGTATTTCCTAATACCCAAAAAGGACAGGACATTAAGACCGATCCTCGACCTCAGGCCCCTAAACCACTACATTCAATCAGATCATTTTCACATGATCACTTTACAACAAGTACTCCTATTACTACAACAAGGAGACTTTCTTACAACACTAGACCTAAAGGACGCCTATTTTCATGTTTCTATACATCCTGCGCACAGGAAGAATCTAAGATTTGTCATACAAGGACAACAATATCAGTTCAAAGTCCTTCCATTCGGGGTCACAACAGCACCACGAGTGTTTACAAAGTGCTTAGCAGTAGTAGCAGCACATCCCAGAAGACAACAGATACATGTCTTCCCTTACCTCGACGACTGGCTCATAAAAGCAAGATCGTTCAACCAGTTTGTACAACACACAAAACAAACAATACAAACATTACACGACTTATGGTTTTCAATAAACTACCCCAAGTCGCACCTAGAGCCTTCGCACGTTCACCAATATCTAGGAGCTACCATAGACACATCTGCAGCTCTAGCCTATCCCAGTCAAACCAGGATTCAAAGCATTCAGAGCTTTGTCTCCCTTTTTCAATGCCAGCACTCTCTTCAAGCCAGAGTGTTCATGAAACTAATAGGCATGATGGCGTCTTGCATCTTCATAGTTCCTCACGCAAGACTGCAAATGTGCCCACTACAGGAATGTCTAGCACAACAGTGGAATCAGGCTCAAGGTCAGCTCACAGACCTGGTGTTGGTAGACAGCCGTACATATCGCTCTCTGCAATGGTGGAACGCCAAAAACTTTACAAAGGGACGGCCGTTCCTAGAACCTGTTCCACAAATAGTGCTCACAACAGATGCATCCCTCACAGGATGGGGAGCCCATCTCCTGCACTATACCACTCAAGGCCAATGGAACAGCCAACAAATACTGTTCCACATTAATCATTTGGAGTTGCTAGCGATTTTCCTAGCACTCAAAACTTTTCAAGTACAAAACAAAGCTGTTCTAATCCGGACGGACAATATGACAGGTATATATTATATACAAAAACAGGGGGGGGGGACACTCTCTGCAACTGTCCCAGCTTGCACAGAACATTTGGAGATGGGCCATCGCTCAAAACATACACCTGACTGTAGAACACCTCCCAGGAATTCACAATCAGATAGCAGATCTGTTGAGCCGTCAGTCACAACAGATTCACGAATGGAAGTTGCACCCACAGGTTCTCCAACCATTTTTGCAAAATGCCCAACCTTCGCCGCCAGGTTTCCACACCCACGGTCGGAGGGGAATGCAATATGGATGAACTGGTCAGGCAGATTTGCGTACGCTTTTCCGCCTCTCCCACTCATTCCACTAGTAGTACGCAAGCTCAGACAACAGTCTCTAAAATTAATACTAGTGTGTTGACGTGCAAGCCAAGCAGCTAGCTGCAGTAGGCCAAGCTGTCCTTAAAACACTATTTCAGTATGCTGCAACGGATACAAGTGACCACCGCTAGGGGAGACACTGCTGCACAATCATTGCTAAGTGTACAATCTGCAGCTCATATGCCTCGAACGGAATATGCTACTTACCAGTATGCATCTGTTCTTGGCATGTTGAGCTGCAGAATTGTACACGCCCTCCCACCTCCCCGGGACTTGTATCCGTTCCAGTACTCATCTTACTTAGATGCACACACATGGACATCCTTTCTCTTTACTTCTACTAACTCCATCATTTCCCATCATGGCGAAAAACAATCTGAGGATGGAGTCGATGACCATGCGCAGTATTGTCTAAGGGAGGAGTCACCTATCTCGTGACTACAAAGACTTCTTCCAAGAAGACAACAACCTGCAATCATCCGAGCCCAACACCAGGTGGCGATCTATTGCTAAGTGTACAACTCTGCAGCTCTACATGCCAAGAACAGATGCATACTGGTAAGTAGCATATTCCTTATTTGAACACGTTAGTGAACTCCAACAAATGGCCATTATCCTATTGGTATGCGTTGATTAACTTTGCTATTGGCATTTTGGTGTTCACTATATCTGAAGTGAGAACTGTAAACAAAACAAAAAATGTCTCTACAAAAAAGCTAATCTGCATAAAACGATCTATGGTGGTCCTACTTGAACTGGCCAGTAGTAGTAGACACCAAAAGTAAGTAGTTTCTGTTTGAGTACTTGCGTTGCAGAAGCAAGTTAGGATCTGGGAGCATATAGCATAATATTTGCTCCACTACAAGTGGCTAGATACCATCAATCAATCAGTATTTGAGGCTTGTGTGCACATATTTTTTCAAATTAGAAGTCAAACATATGCATTGTAACTGAAGTAACTATATATGAAGGTACTTGTTGGACCTGGTGTTTCTTGTTAGATATCAACATGTTTATCATAACATAATACATAAATGTCCCCATTCCTTGAAAGCACCATCTAGGTCGATCTCACTTTCTTACCAGTAATTTTGCAACAATACACTTGAAACTTCACTAACTCTCACCAGTTACTGTATTAATTATTCTAAGTGGGGATACTATTGTCTGCCTTCTGGTTCAGGGGTTAGAAACCTCTCTGAAATGCTTGTTTATTACATTTGTTTGAAACTTAACAGTAACTACTGCTGTTATGTTATGTTAAAGAAATTTGCAGAGCGCACTTACACCAGGCAGTTTCATGGCGCTGTGATTGGGAGGCAGCAGTAGTATGACAGACGCTTACTCATATGCCTCTGAAAACAGAAGGGTCTTAAGGAGTGTTCTGAATTGGGCGTAGGAAGTTATTTATCTGAGTTCCATGGGGAGGGAATTCCAGAATTGAGGTGCCAGGAGAGAGAATCCAAGACCACCGTGTTTTTTTCGTTTAAAGGTGGGGATGGTGAGAAGGTTCAGGTGGGAGAATCGAAGTTCATGAGAGGGGACATAGCGATGGATCATGGAAGAGATGAAAGCAGGGCCGTGACCGGCTAGGGCTTTGAAGATGGTACAGCCCAGTTTAAATGCACAGCGTTTAGCCACCGGGAGCCAGTGGAGGCTCTTCATCAAGGGACGGACATGTTGGTGTCTGGGTTGATGGAAGATGAGCCTAGCTGCTTGGTTTTAGACCAATTGCAGGCGGTGGAGCTGATAGGCCGGGATGCCAACATTAGCATAATCAATGCGAGAAATGGCCATGGCCAGAAGACTAGGGTCAGGGCCTCGGTGGTTAAGAATCTGCAGATCTTCCGGATTCTTCGTAAGTGGAAGAAGCAGGTTGATACCATCGCGACAATCTGAGATTTCTTAGACAGATCGTTGCTTATCATGACCCCTAGGCTTTTTACGGAGTCTGCTAGACAAGGAGGGTTGCCTAGGAGAGGGGGACAGAAGTTAGAGTTCCAGGGTTGGAGGTACGTCTGGTCAGAATTAGCTCAGTCTTTTCGGGGTTGAGTTTTAGTTGATTGGCATCCATCCATTCGCTGATGAGCCTCATGGTGGTTTGAAAGTTGGAGACTGAGATGTTAGAGGAATCAATTTCAAACACCAACTGGAGGTCGTCGGTGTAGTTAAAAACTGTAACTTTGCTATTACGTAAGGACCGAATCAGGGGTAGCATGTACAGAATAAATAGAAGGGGTGAGAGAGAGGACCCCGCAGGTCAGCCTGACTTTCTCAGCTGAAATGTTGGCGAAACGGGCTGCCTGGAATCGGTTGTGTAGGAATGAGGAGATCCACCTCAGAGCCAGACCCTGGATGCCAGCATTGCTGACACGACAGGAGGTCATGATCGACCGTGTCAAAAGTGACTGACAAATCCAGGATTACAAGGACCTGAGTGATGATTAGATCGGCCCCCTTCCTAAGCTCGTCCATGACTGCTAGGATGACAGACACTGTGTGCAGGTCGGAATCCTGCTTGCTGGGGGTCAAGGAACTGAGAGTGTTCAGTAAATAAGCTGAGGCAGTTTGCCACATGGGCCTCTAGAATCTTACTGAGGTAGGGGAGTAACGAAATGGGGCGAAAGTTGCTCATGATCAAGGGGTCAGCGTTGTTTTTTTTTTTTAGTATTGCGACAATTTTATGTTTAAAGGTGTCGGGGACAGAGCCTTGTCTAAGAGAGTTGTTGAGGAGCGAGTGGAGGGGGGGTCCGGGCAGGGTGAGAAAGCTTCGATTAAGATGTGAGGGGCAGCAATCAGTCGGGGAGCCTGATCTGACTTTTTTTAATAGGGCAAGAAACTCTTCCCTGGAGATCAGTGGTATTTGATCCAACACATGGGAATTTATGCATGTGGTAGGGAAAGCTGTTGAGAGTGTGGGAGTGGGGATGCTGCTTTTGATGGTGGCAATTTTGTTATGTTATGTTATGTTAATTGAGTCTTGTATAGCGCACGGCTACTCATAGAGTGTCCCGGCGCTTTATTGTAACAGAAATCACAACATAACAGGAAAAAACAGAGCAGAAAAGATAAACAGAAAAAAGAAACCTAACTAAAAGTGAGACTACTGCCTACAGGGTAAAAAGCCAAGTTTTCAGGTCCTTCCTGAACGCCAACAAATTAGAGGTACTACGCAGTGCCACTGGCATGAAATAAGAGTTCAGGGAATCACATAGTGATTGTGAGGGGACAGGTTTTGCTATCATTCTGTCGGGTTGTGATAGCTCGTATCTTTAGAAAAGATGTCCTTGGTCTTAGTGGCTGGATTAGTAATTTTCAAGGAGAAGTAAGTTGACTTAGTCTGGAGGATGGAGTTTTTATAGTCTTTTAGAAGGGTAATGTAGGTGGCTTTTTTATCTGGGGCATATTCTCATCTCCAGCTGCGCTCGGCTTGCCTGAGTGCTAGTTTCTTTGTTTTCAGCTTGTCGGAGAACCAACGTTGAGCGTCATGGGGGCGTTTGAGTTTGGTACTCTTAAAATGAGCGACAATGTTGCTGGCTGATTCAAGCCAATGCTTGTTGCCTGATTGCAAAGGGAGTCCTGTTCGCTGGGTGATGAGGCTTTTAGAAGGGAACAGAATTACCGATATTGGCAAGATTCCAGTTTCTAGCCAGGTGGTATTGCACTTTTAAGATTGCTGCTGAGCTCACAGAACTTGGGTAAAACTGCTCTGGTCTATACCTTCTCATGCATATCTTATCCCACCTCCCAGAAGATCCACTTAGCTTGTTCAGAAGCATCTTTTAAAATACATACCTTGCTCTTTGAAAAGCCAGACATCGCATTCAAACAAAAATTAAACGTGATGGTTGATTACTTGAATGAATGTCATCCACTAATAATATTATGGGTTTCATTCCAGCGCATCTAGCAGGGAACCTTGCTACTATAGACAGGGGTCATCCACTTGCAATTTAACTGTGATCCTTTTGAACTAGAAAAGTCCAGCCTGAACTGCCAGGTCACAAAATAAAATGGTCTTGATGATACTAGTCAAACGTTAACATTAATTCCTTTTGGGGTGGGCCACTATCTACAGCAGTGTTGTGGATTCTCTTTGGGAACAGCTTCTTCCAAAATCATGTACAGCAGTAATACAAGTCTCCTGTGCAGGAAAACATACCCGGTCCGTCAGAAATGTTGAACTGAAGAGTTGGCGGTGTATGGCTAGTGCACCAGTAACATCCTACCCACAAACCTTATAAATACCTGCTCCATGCACAGTAGTACTGGAGTTGCTCTAACTGAATCTTTCTTCTCTCCTTTCGCCGTGATGGGGGAAGTGGGTTCCTTGTAACCACAACACCCAGTCTGTAGAATGCTTCTTTCAAGCATCTAGAAGCAGTTAGTTTGTGTGCATTTAAAGAAAGAACCAGAATCCTATTCTTAATGTTACTGTGAACTGGATCTTACTAATTTGGCTTTTTTGTATATTTTAGTCCTTGTCGCGTTTGAAATCCCAGTAGTTTTACTTGCAGGGTTTGAGCAGGCCTGTTTGCATTTGTTAGACATTTTATTGTGATGACTGGGCAGTAGCTTACAGATCAGCACTTTGCAGATATCCTAAGTGTGGAGATTCTTCCCTTGCTTTTTCTGAGGTTCTTTGAGGGAGATGGAAAGTCATCTTTGCGATGATCATGAGAAGCAAAGAACTGTTTTCCGTGTGTGTCTTAAGGAAATGGGTTATCTACAGCTAACACTTGAACTCACTCACCGAAAAAAGCACTTTTCATGACCAATGATCTAGTACAATTATGCATGCCACCTACAGGCTTTTCATAGTACTGCGTTTAACTCTGGTGTTGACAGTGGGTTTTTCGTGGATGGACAGTTCGTTCCTTTTATACCTTTCAGAAATATCCAGTACTTAGATTGTGAAACGTGCTTATGTTTACTGTACTCCATTGGTACCCTTAATGCACTAAGGGCCCGATGTAGGTAAAACGCATTTACCGATTTTAAAATACCGAATCGTACCGAATCGGTATTTCAAAATCGGTAAATGATATGTAGATAAAAAAATTCGGAAATTTTCCGAATCGGTAGCAATCGGTATCGTGAGTCGATACGTACCGATTCGGCAAGTTCCGATTCGGTATAAACAGAATCTGCCACCACCGAATCGGAAAATACCGAATCGGTAATAGCAATACACCCCTTGGGCCAAAAGGCCAATAGGAATGCATTATAAATACCGAATCGGCATTTACCGATTCGGCAATTACCGATTCGGTATATTCCGATTCGGCAATTACCGAATCGGTAAATGCCGATTTGTCGAGCAAGGAAACTGACACTAAAGCCATCAGCCAATGAGGTGGAAGCACCCTCCCCCACAGGGTGTGGCAAGCCAGGCAGGTGCAACTCATCAGAACTTTCTGGAGAGGCAGCCTGAGCTGAGCAGCCACAGTGAGCAGCAGTATCCAGGATCCCTGTAAAACATGGCAAGCAGCTCTGAGAGGAAGAAGGCAGAGCGCAAGCGGAAGAGCAAATTCAGCACCATGGAGCTGCAAGTGTTGGTGGAGGAGGTGGTGAGGGTACACAGCCAGCTGTATGGAAGGCTGTCCCTCACTGTTCCAGAGAGCACTAAGAGGAAGCTGTGGATTGAAATTGGGGAAAGAGTAAACGCTGTCGGTGTCACCCACAGGAGCCTGGACGACCTCAAAAAGAGGTTCTACGACATCCGCGGCGTCACTAAAAGGAAACTTGCCGAGCTGCACAAGCAGGCTGGACTAACTGGTGGAGGCAAGAACCGGGCGCCACCCCTCACTGAGCTGGAGGAACTTGTGGCGAATACCATTGAGCGTGCGAGTGTTGTGGGAATTGGGGACCTGGATAGCTCATCCCGAGCTACAGCTACAGGTAAGAAGCATGCGCAACTTGACACACCATACCAGACATCTCCCCTTTAGACCCAATGCACAGCCAAACCCCAGCCCAGTACTGCTAGCAACAGACATGATCAATGCATCATGCTAAATGCAGTCAGCAAAAGTACCCTAAAATGCCACTGCAGAAGCGTAATAAAAAGAACTGTAATACTGCATCAAAGTATTAGTAATGAGATGTGCAATGTTTTAATAGTAGTTAATGTAATACATTAGCAATCAGTTGACAAATGCCTCTTTATACCTAGGGGCACCATCAGGTGGGGGAGCAGCAGCTACTCAAGCACCAGCTCCAGCACCATCAGCCAGTCCGGTGGCAGTGCCAAGCACCAGTGTACATGTACAGGAGGAGGACAACAGCAGCGCCCTGGGCAATGAGGAAGACACTGGACATTCCCTCACATTACCACACTCCCCCAGACTGTCTCTGTCTCAGACGCCCCCATTGCATTTCTCCCCGGAGAACTCACCACCACAGACCCACCCTGCACCGGCCACATCTCCTGCCAGGAGGACAA
The DNA here is from genome assembly GCF_964261635.1 of Lissotriton helveticus. Classification (NCBI taxonomy): domain Eukaryota; kingdom Metazoa; phylum Chordata; class Amphibia; order Caudata; family Salamandridae; genus Lissotriton; species Lissotriton helveticus. Next base: position 287,673,608 of record NC_136059.1, on the reverse strand, counting down.
TTGTTGCACCATTAAACCTCATGGAGGGAGCAGCGGGTCAGGCTCCAGCACAAAACCCTGTAACACCTGTGTCACCCCAGCACACACAGCAGGGCAGCAGCAATCCCCGGAGGCCACGTGCATCCAGCAGTGCACATCCAGCACAGGAGGGCAGCGTGTTCCGAGGGCTGGAGGGCAGTATGGTCAGAATCCAGAGAATGCAGGCAAAATCAATCTTGGCCTGCCATCGCCGGTTGCGGCTGCACAACCTGCAGATGGGGGAGATGGCACAGGGATTCAAAACATTTGTTGATAGCAACAAGGACATTGCAACAGGTATAGGGCGAATGACCACTGCCATCACCCAGCTCCGCAATAAAATGGATGAACACGAGCACTGTCGCCGCAGGGATGCCCGCATGCTGAATAGGTCTATGAACCGCCTTGCTGCTGCAACCGCCCAGCTATGCCAACGTGGGGCAAACATGGAGGGCAGCCTCACCCAGAACATGGCAGAGGTGACTAGGGGCATGGCCCGCGTTACCAACGCAATGGAGACATTACTAATATCCAACACAGTTGTTAATCCCGCCCTGGGCCTGGGCGAGGCTGGGGACAGCAGCAGCCGCAGCAGCCCGGCCAGCGCAGTGTCTGAGCCGCGCAGGAGCAGCAGGCGCTCAGCTGAGGCTGCTGGTCATACAGAAGGGGGTGAGCCACATCCTAATGGGGCTGCTAAGCGCAGCAAGAAATAAGACTGCCAGGGCGGGTGAGGCAACCCGGACAATTGACATTTGACCACATCTTGTTTACTTTTTTTTTGTTGCACATCAGTGCAGTAACGTTGTTGCAACATTATTAAATTTCTTTTTTGAAAACATACATTGACCTGTCTGTGCATCTGTACTCACTCAGAAATAGTTGGCTGTTATCTCCTCACGCCTGTATCTGCCGTCACTTGGTGCAGACACTCCAGCAGGTAGTGGTAGTGGCACAGCATTGTCATCGTCAGGGTCCTCGTAGTCGGACAACTCAACCTCAGTGCCTTTCCTGACTGCAAGGTTGTGCAACATTGCACAGACAGCAATTATTTTGCAGCAGGTGATGGGGGTATATTGTCTAGCACCTCCGCTCTTGTGCAGGCATCTGAACCTGCTCTTCCAGATGCCAAAGGTCCTTTCCACTACATTCCTCGTGCTTTTGTGGGCACGGTTATACCTCCTTTGGCTGGGTGTTGAGGGGTTCAGGTAGGGGGTGAGAATGAACGAGCGGAGGGCATATGCACTGTCGCCTAGAAGGAAAAGGGGTGACACTACTCACATGCATACATGTACTTCATACTGCTATTTACGTTATGGGGGTCTGACACTGTGTCTTACCTAGGAGGTATCCTTCACCAAATTCCCCTGCCATCAGCCGTGCATAAATTCCGCTATTCTGGAAGATATAGGAGTCGTGGGTACTCCCCGGAAACTTCGCCACCAGGTCAGTGATGACACCCTTGGCATTGCAAATCACCTGGACATTTATGGTGTGCCGTGACTTCCGATTGCGGTATACGTATTCCGTGTCAGCAGGGGGGCAAATCGGAATGTGTGTGCCGTCTATGCAGCCAATGATGTGGGGGAATCCTGCCATCTGGTAAAAGTCAGCTTTAGTCTGTACCAGTTCTGCATGGGTTGCAGGGAAGGAAATGTACTGGACCATCCTCTGGATCATGACGTCAAGGAACTTGTGGAAGAACCTTGACAGGCTGCTCTGGGTCACCCCTCCTGCCACAGCAACTACACTTTGATAGCTGCCAGACGCCAGCAGGTGTAGGCAGCATAGCACATGCACAGGGATTGCGTGTGCCCTTGGGGTGGGGTGCTGCAACAGGGGTTTGAGGTCCCTAATGAGGTCTCTGATGGTCTCTGGGTCCAGCCTGTACCTCTGTAGGATCTCTGCATCAGTGAGCATGGACAGGGTGATCCTCTGTCTGTACACCTGCTCCTCTCTCTGCCATTCCCTCTCTCCTTCCTGCTGTAGCCGTAGCCGTCTTGCTATGACATAGAAAGCTGCCATGTTGCAAGTAGAACTGCATTTTGGGTCCTTTTTTATAGGTTGCACCTGGTTACCACCTGATTCCAATCCATGGTAATTACCGAATCTGAAATACCGAATTTGAAGCAAATTCTGTATTTCAGTGCTTACCTACATCTCAATCTTCAGCTTTTCACAACGAATCGGATTATCACCGATTCGGTAATTATACCGAATCGGTACGTTCACGATTCTGTAAAATCTCCGATTCGGTCGAATACCGAATCGGAAACAATAAGGATTCTGAAAAATCTCCGATTCGGTATTCTACCGATTCGGAGATTTTTCTGATTCCTTATTTTTTCCGATTCGGGATTTTACCGACTCGGTGACTTTCCGATTCGGTAATTTCACCGATTTTGTCGGATTTCGGCCTCCTACATCCCGATGGCTCAATTCCGATCGGTAACGGCCGAAAATACCGATTTTCGGCCGTTACCGACCGACCTACCTACATCGGGCCCTAAATGGCCCTCAGTAAAGGCGTATCTGAGGCATGCGAGGCATACATGAGAGGCATGTCTCCAATATTATCCATCTCTAGTGGAGAAGCGTGGCTCAGTGGTTAGAGGCGGCAGACCCGGAAGCTGAGATCGGCCGTGGACCAGGGTTCGATTCCCCGCCTCGGCGGGTCTCGGGCTCAAAAATTCCATGGACTCGACAATTCTCGCTCCGGTGCCTACTCAACTCACGGGGTCACACTCTGCAACTCTGGGCAATAGCTTGCTTAATCTCCACTACGGCCCCTCGCGGCGGGATGCCTGGCTTTCACCTTGTGGATACCCTGCTGGGGTATCTCACAGGGGAATACCAGGACGGGTTCCCTAAGCAAGCGCCTTGATACCTTCGGGTGATACGTGCGCTATATAAGTCGCAATACATTTACATTTACATACATTTACAATATATATGCATGTCAAAGTATACTTCATCCTGCACTTCACTGAGGTAATGTTATTTGTGATTTCTTTTTGTAAAAAGCTTTCCAACTTTTGTGCCCAGCAGTGTCCAATTGTTATATGCCTTCTCGCCTCTCGCTGTTCCTCCCTGCATTTGCCAGGGTCCAGTGTTCACATTTTATGTTGTCTGAGGCTTTAATAAAAAAACAAATCTGGACTCTGGATTTAGTATAATACATTTTTCTTTACTGTTTCACTTTGTGTTGTCCATTGCATCACAACGAAAGTTCGAATTTTGTTACCACTGTTTGTGGGAGCCTGTTCTGTCAAGTCCATGTTAATATAATCAAAATAATTGTCATCTTGGAGGACTGTTTTTTCTGAATGACCCAAAGTGCACCAACAACAAACCTTCCTAAACAAGTCTGAACCTACTTTTGGTCATATAAATATCCTGTACTGTTTGATTTCAGTCCACTGACCTACTATGTGGTTTCCTTTAGTTTCAAGATGGCAGAAGACTCTACTTCTGGTCAAGATTTCCCATCTGCCTTTCTTCTCATTCTCCCTGATAAAAGATCATAATTGATAAGGTAGGGCAGACGGAGTCTCACTATATGGGGTCTGGTGTCACCAGGGCTGATTTCGATCTAGAAAGGTTAAAGATATCCCTCTCTTCTGTAAATAATATGAAATAAGTTTCTTCAGCAAAAGCAAAGCTATGATGTACAATGGGTATTTCCTGTGGTGGTTCCACTTGAGATAATTCCCTTTATGCATCCTATTCAGGAAAACGAAGACAGTCCCACATATCTGTTTTTGTATTGTTTCAGGCTGGGCTTCATGTTTAGGTGACATCCTGTAAACTTTTATAAATTAAAGATTTGCAAGCAGTGATAATCGACTTGCTAATTAAATCTTTTGCATACCCTTCACTTTTTAATCAAGTTATTAATTAGTACCAGGGACCAATGAAATTAAGCTTTTATTGATAGATTGAATATACTGATCTGTAGACTACTTGTCTCTCTTTATGTTGGGAAACAGTGAAAGAAATCCTGGAAAGTACGATGGCAAAAGATCAACATTACCACTACGCCATGACAGAGCTTCCTTCTGACATGGTACAGCTACATTAAATAGATGTACGTTTAATTAATAAAGACCGTATGAATAAAACACGAAGCAAGACCTGTGTTAGGCTCACTCTTATTACGAGTCTGAAGTCCACTTGAGACGAAGGATTAGCCTTCTCTAACTCCATGTTTCCCAAACTGTTTATAACCTCGACCCCCTTTTTAGCATGATAAGTGTTTGTGACCCACCTAGTGTTAATAGACATGAGCCTGGCGATTTTTTTAAATGTAACTAAAGCATCGGGTTGTAGCGCACTGTCATTTACAGAGATCACTAAAATGTGCATAAACATACAGATTTACTGATAAAAATTGTATTATACACAAATGATAATGTGTGGAAATTGGGTTCCAGTGAATGATTATCATTTGTGCATCACCAAGAAAAGGGGCTTTGGTTTGTTTTGATCCTATTATTTGTTTCCATCACACTTCAGAATTACAAAAAAAAATAGTTTAATTTTTGCTTTCCGAACTTCTGAATGAGTATAGTTCATATACAGCTATTTACATTTTGTTGTGTGTTACAAATTATTACACCCTACAGCCTTTCCTTTGACACTCCCGGTACCCTAGCTAGATTGTCACATAATTCACTTTACGTTTCTTTCTCTGGCTGCAAAGTGTGAGGAGTTTGTAAACCGCAATCCCCATGTTAAATAGCAGAAGCAGCAATTTGTCAGAAGACATAGCCTGACATTTAACCTCTGTCATTGAAGATGAGATACATACAGAACTTAAAGGCATCTTTATTTATTGCTTTCACTTTTATGATCCAACAAAAGTTGGCTCAGGTCACAACCTACAGTTTGAAAAACACTGATCTAACCCATTTGTTGTGAAAAAATCTGTGACGCGCCCACTCTTCATGAGCACACCCACTCTTCATGAGCGGAAGGACCTCCAAGCACTTTGCTGAGAAGCTCATTCCCACAGGTTGTGACATCTTCAGCTCTGCAAAGTTCAGCTCAGGCAGCCAAACCCCTGTGCAGTTGATGCACATACAGCACCTCGGTGAATGAATGAAGAATGTCTATTAGGCTGACCTTTGCGCAGCCTGACAAACACTCTTTATGTTTGCAAAAAGGTGGGATGGGGCTCCAAGCCTTAAAAACGGGCTGCCACTGCACTCTACTTATTTTTCAATGGATGTCTTGGCACAGCGCTCTTTAAATATGTCCCATGCGATTGGATGACAAATATGACCCCATGTGGTGATGGTGAGTGGGGTTAAATGGGCTTTGAAATGAGGTCAGCAGATCATCGGCTGCCCTTTTGGGTTTCTGTGACTCATTAAATATCGCAGTCAGTCTGCTCCCCTCCAGTTAACATGTTTATTTCACTGCACAAGTGTGCACTCTGGACTGAGAGGTCAGTGTCGACTAAAGGTGAGCGGCACCATGGACTGTGAGTCTATTGCACATCACCTTCACCTATGCACAGGGATTTATGTGACCGGTTTACTGGGCATAAGGTGTGGTTGTATGTAATGCCAAGTGTTCACTGCAAACATCCTATGGCTATGCACAGTCGCCACAGCTCACTGCAAAGTTTTGTTGAAGGTAAAGTCAGTAGTGGTTTGATATATTACAATTAATATAATCCTATTCTCTCCTACATTTCCCTAGCTTATCGGAGCTATATTCTTTTTTAGTTCTGGTATAATAAAGACTATTGTTGGAAAATAAAAAGTACAATGTTCACTAAACATTAAAAACAATATTTATAATCCTAAAAGAGAGCCAACTTTAGGCATGTTGTTAATTGTACCTATAGATTCATTCATTGTTTTGTTTTGGGTTGCTTATGAAAATGATGGTGTGTAATTGTTTTATTTTTTAAAAGTTTCGGCTTTGTTTAATGTTTGTGTGCTATAAAATGGAAAGTATTATGAGCAACAGCGCTTCGATACACTTTATTTATATGTACATTTCAGATGGTCATCACAACAGTGACCCATGGAGTTCCTCCAGTGGGATGAACCAACCTGGCTATGGAGGGATGTTGGCAAATTCTTCTCATATTCCACAGTCTAGCAGCTACTGCAGTCTACATCCACATGATCGTTTGGTAAGACATCTTCTTGATGGCACACAAGAGGAAATATCACTAGCATCATTGTTTACATCACTACTTTGTTGTTTTGTGGTGCTCTTTGTCTTTATGTTTTTCATTGTATAAAAATTATTAAAGTTTTTTTCTCCAGCTTTATTTTAAATCTCTAGAATTGAGGCGGCCTCTTAAAGGTAAATTAGTACATATGTTTAGAGAGTGGATATCAGAAGCAAATACTGTGAAGTGAGATACAGTGCTCTTACAAGTTGACTAAAGTACTTTCTTCAAGTAGCCAAGTCGTAATTCCTCCTGAACCGAGTCTCACCTACTTGAAGTGTCCCTGCTCTAAGGACCTATAATCTAGTTTGATAGTCAAGGTCAATGGATGCCCACTTCTCAGGTTTCCCTTTCTATCTCCATCCTTCCCGTATGTTGTCCCGCTGTATGAGTAAGCACTGTTTCATATTTTTTCTATATGTTTGAAGTACAGTGCTAGGCCTGCGTAGGCAATCTGAGCACCTCATGGTTTGTATGAAATAATATATTATGTTATTCATTCTCATTTAGATTGTATTTACTATTTTAGTTTGCATGCTTCCCTCCAGTTCTTGTGATTTAGTTTGCTGTTTCAAAGACTAATTGCTAAATAGTACTTTTTTTTAATGAACACCTTCCGTAAATACAATTTTTCAGTGTGTAGTGCCACGTTTAGGTGGAAACACTAAGCAGGAAACCCTAGGCACTGAGCTCCATTTGTTGTCTCTACTTTCCTACATTTTGTGTTGGAGTGCATGATCATCTACCCACACCACCAAGATCTTTTTATGTTGCATTACATTTCTCCCACATTCAGCATCAGAATAGCATCTGTGAGGTTTACAATTTAGGTATGTACTTTTTTGTGTAGTTTACTATGTAGTTTACTCTATAAATGCCTAATTCACTTTGAGAAAAGTAGATTAAATAAAGAAATACTACCACATTTCATAACGTTTCCCCAGCTGCTTGATACGGTGATGGAAAACTCTATTGGCACATCATATATTTTTACAAACTGCGCTGTCATTCATGTAGGAAAATAGAATGCTTTGAATTTCCGAAAGTGTTCTAAATGTTAGCACCACTGGCAATGAACAGGGAAATTAAATGGCTTTTCCTCCCCTTTTTCACCATGGAGACTGTCCTTAGTCCCACAATAGATGTACACGACTAAAGAACAAAGATGAGGGATTTTTAATTAAAGAATAATAATAATAATAATCTTTATTCGGGTTTTTTAGCAGCGCAAAACCATAAAAGTTATCGCAACATAAAAAATACACAAGTATTTATAAAAAACAGATATTGTGCACAAACTTTTAAAAAACATATGACCAGATTATGTGCAAATTGGGTAAGTAGTAAGACGAAAATAACCTTCTAAGTTTCCTTCTATTTCAAAGGTTGTTCCTATGCCTCATAATACACTTTAGGAAATTCAGTACGTGGTAACAGGTACATTCCGAGTCCAACATCTGTAGTGTTAACATGGCTGGGCGACATTGTCTATAACCCCATCTTTTTAATAGAGGGATTATCCAGATTTTTCGATGGGTATGAAAAAATTTGCAAAACAAAATTGTGTGAATGGTAGACTGTTGGGACAAATCGTCACATGGACAAGGGACCAAGTTAGAGTTCCAGTTATTTTTATCAGGGAAAGTCACTAGTCTGTAAAAGAGATTCAGTCTGAACCTTGTAAGGAGCATCTTATCATATGCTGTAAGTTCCAGGGTCAAATAAAGCTGGATTTTCGGGGAATGCTGTATCATATTCGCATGGATCACAGATTTTTTGGTCAACAGCGAAGTCAGTCTCAAAAACTCTAGGTGGCTCAGCGCGATTTGTTTCAGATCTTTTTTGGATTTTTCATTTAATTTTTCTGGAGTGTAATAATACTTTTGTAATCCTAGATCGGAAAAGAAATTTCTGATATAGGAGAGCCATACTATTTTATGTACATGATCCAGTTCCATAGAGTCCTGCAAGATGTTTTTGGTCAGCTGGTTATCATCCGACAGCCAGACGCGCCTCCAGAGTAAAAGTGGCTGGATCTTTATTAAGTCTTTGATATATGGGATTCCCAATTCCATGTGTGAGGCATAGATGGAAGAGCCTTTTGGCGTGGACAAAAGGAATCTCATGAAGATGTTTTCTTCTTTTTGCAGTGAACCAGTATCTGTGTGTCCCCAAATCCCTGCCCCGTATAGGGCGATGGCTTGGCATTTTGCAGCATAAATCTGTAACAATTCTACTGCTGATCTTTTTCCAAGTTTGTTTGAGAAATTCATCAATGCTAGAATTGCTCGTTTAAAAAGATGTCTCCTAGCCTCAACAGCTGCTTTCCAATTTAAGCTGTCATCAATCATGATGCCTAAGTATGGATATTGTGAGGTCTTTTCCATTTTTTGGTCTTTTAAATAGATGGTCTTAGTGACTTTTCGTTTTCCACCCGCTACCATGACAAATGTTTTTTTTACATTAATATGTAAGTCCAGAGCACCCATGAAGTCAGCATACTTAGATAAGGATTTCTGAAGCTCGATAGGAGTGCGTGCTAAAATAACTGCGTCATCCGCATAGAGCAGAGCGGGGATCAGGCGATGTTTCACTCTGGGCAAATCCTGCCCCCCCCATAACATAGTCTCCTCTAAGCCGTTGGTATACAGTGAGAAGAGGAAGGGGGCTATGACGCATCCTTGCCTTACTCCGCGCTCTACCCTAAACGGTGCAGTTAACTCTCCTTTTGTCCCATATCTCACTCTTGCAGAGGCTTCGCCATATAGCTCCGTCAGAAAGTCCAGGAGGGGGGGATCAACCCCTAATGTACTCAGCAGTGACCAGAGCTTCGCATGCGACACGCAGTCAAACGCGGAGGACAAATCCACGTATACCATGTAAATTGATCCTGGCTTTGCATAGATGTATTTCGAAACTAGCATGCTTAAGTTGAGGGCCTGTTCAACTGTTCCATAGCCTTCCCTAAATCCAAACTGGATATCCGAAAGGATATTTTTATCTATTGCCCATTGCTGAAGTTTTTCTAGGACCACTCTGCCGACTACTTTGCCTAGGGAGTCAAGCAGCGATATAGGTCGATAACATTTCGTATCCCGACGGTCCCCCTTTTTGAAGATAGGGACCATGATGGAACGTGACCACGACTCCAGCAGTCCGAGATTCGCTGCTGCTGTGCAAACTCTTGTGAGTATTGGTGCCCAAAGGTCAGGAAGATGTTTAAATAGATCCACTGGGACCCCATCGGGGCCGGGTGCTTTGCCGCTCTTGCTCATTGATAGTGCCATTTCGATGTCTTGTAGTTCGAAGTCTATCGGTATTGGAAATACTACAGGTGGAAGATTAAAATAATGTTCTTCTGTTGATAATGTTAGTTCAAATATTTTTGAAAAATGGTTCACCCAGGTTTCCTCGTCGATGGCAACGTCGATCTGTGGAATGTTAGAGTCCGATAGCAAAGGTGACTTAACAATTCTCCAGAATGACTGACTATCTTTCAAGAGTGCACTTTTATGCAGAGCGTTCCACAAGGACAGTTTCAGCTCGTTTTTCCTTGCCTTTCTGGCGTTATTATAGTTTCGCCGGAGTTGTTGGATCTCTATTTGATCTCTGTTTGCTTTTCCGAGTGCTTTTCTAAGGTTGGTCTGTGCCTTAGTACAATCATGATTAAACCAGCCTGTGCTACTTGGTTTGTTTTGTTTGGGTACTCTGGTCAGCAGTGTTTTTGCTTGTTCTAATATCGTTTTAAAATTTTCCAGGATTTGCTTTGGTTCTGCTTGGGGGTCCAGGCATATCAATATATTGTTATGAGCGGTCTGTAATAAAGTGTTAGTGAGCTTGTTAGGATCCACTTTTTCCCATTTTATAGTGTATCCGTTGTTTTTGCCCAGTTCAAGCCTATTTTGTGATAGGGTGCTTGCTATTGTTGCCATAAGAGATCTTGGTTGTTTCATCTGTAAGTTCAAGCTTAGAGCAGAGTGGTCGCTTAGAGTATTTTCCAAAATTGTAAAATTACTGGTTAGGTCTCTCAGACCTTCTGTAGTAATTATATAATCGACTGTGGTCTCGTGCCCCCTTCCTCGATAGGTAGGTTCTAGTTGATTCTCTGGTGGTAGAGTAGGGTTGATTACTAGAAGTTCCAAGTCTGAGAGGATCTTGTTCATAGCTGACCCCGTTCGTGAGTGGAGGACGTGAACGAGTGGATTCTCGTATTCGTCCATCATTCCACAAGTCTGATTGTTTGTGCAGGGGTGTAAATTGAAATCCCCACCCCAAATTATATGAACGTTACCCTTTCTCTCATAAAGGTGCTGATGGTGAATGATTTTTTCTTGGATTAAAAAAAGGGTGTTTATGAAATTGTCATCATCTAGATTATTGTATAGGTTGATTAATATAATGGTATGTTTTTTCCCTATTATGAGAGTGAGCAACTGGAAGTTTGGAAAAGGATCTGCCTCTAATACAATCAGGTCTGGTATTGTGTTCGCTATGTAGGTTGCCAGCCCCCCCCTAGGTCTGCCTGAGCTGCTTGGGAGGGCAGGAGATGAGTATGTCTTATATCCTACAAGATGTATGGGCATCGTAACCCATGTCTCCTGTAAGCATATAATTTTAGCATCCTCCAAAAATCAGGCGGCAGAACCATCCTCTATTTTTGATCGGAGACCTGCAATGTTCCAAAAGATCACCAGGAGCTGCAAGATTTCCTTTTCTGCGTCTGCCATGTTAGGCTCTGATAAAACAGGGGGATCATTAGGTATGACCGGGGTTACATGTAGGGGGTTCGGGGATTTGACTCGTGGTCAGTCAACCATTTCCAGGCTGTTAAACCGGTTCATAGTCGGTATGCCTGGCCAATTTTGCCCATATGTGATGTCTCTATAGTTGGGTCTATGTGATCGATAGAGCGGTCTGTCCCACTGTTCCCAGTTTCTGACCCTATTTTGTGGTCCCACAGTCTGCCACGGGCCCTCGTGTTGTTGGTAATTCTGGTTTGCTGACCACCAAGAATTGTCAGAATCACTATATCGATGAGATATTTTAGGCCCAGCTAAGTCTAATTCCCATGGTTGTGGGATTGCTTTTCGCCAGATGTTATCGGATTCATTCGCATAGTTGTTATAATATCTTTTTGGGTAGAAATAGGAGAGGGATCTTGTAGCGATCCCTCCAGTTGTATTATTATGTTCCCAGGAGCAGATATACTCAGCTATACTAGAATCCTCGAAAGTGATCACTATACAGTCTCCCCGAAGGCTTTTTTTCCTGTGCCCCACCCAAGGGGTCCTACAAACTGATGTTATCCTGCTTTTCCAGGTTGGCGGAACAGGTCGGTTTGTGTTCAGCCAATGCTGTACTTTATTTTTCAACGACCAATTGGGTTCCATCCCCTCTCCCGTTAGTTCGGGAACCCCCGTCATCACTACCACATAAGGACATGCCTCAGGTGGCAAATTTAGAGGGTGCCTGTTATCAGTGGTCCCTCTCGAAGCTCCTTTGTTATTTGAGAAATTTATCTTTTTGGTGGCAGGAGTTTTGGGGGCCGGTGTGTTTGTGGTTGGAGTATTTACTTTAGGTGTATTTAGTATAGTATTAGTCTGCGGAGGAATTGTAAGGACCTTGGGTGTGGATTTCTGTACAGGGGGAGCCTTTGGTGCTGTAGGGGCCTTTACTGTGGGTTGCTGTTTGGGCGGCGGGCAGGCTAAGGTTACAGGTTTCTTATGTGTTGACAATGTAGCCGAGGTGTTTGTCCCTGCTTTTGGCGGTCCCTGTAAAGGTATTGCCTTGGGGTAAGTAGCGATTTTAATCAATTGAGCCTCTATGTTAAGCAGTCTAGTCTCTATTGGGCGGATAAAGGAATCTAGGAGGGAAGCTATCTCCTTTATTAGCCTTGATGCTTCTCTTTCCTTGCCCGTTATTAGTGGGGGGGGGGATTCTAAGATGGTAATGTCTTGGAGGTTCTGTGGTGGATAATGGATCGTTATCACATTATTGATTGGGTCAGCAGTCTGATGGGATGGTACTGCCGGATTTATGGTATTGATCAGGTCTAGTTGATCGACCATTTTTGTATTTGAGATGTTATCTAGATTTTCCCTATCCTTCCTTTTCTTTATGGCTCCCTCCCTCCTCCCTCTAGCTTGCCTTACTTCTTCCGGGGTGTCGTCAGGGAAAATTTCAGGAGTTTTTTCTAGCTCATTTTCTGAGAATGTTACAGAAAGTTGAGAGGCAGAAAGATCTACATTATTTGGAAGACTAAGTCTGTTAGTGGCCGCTGTTGTTAGTGTTAGAGCAGACTGTGTGTCTGGGGTTCTTGCAGTTGCTAGTAGTCCCATTGAGGATCGCCTTGCGTTAGCGAGTTCGGTTGATACTCTACCCTCAATCAGACTTATACTTTGGTCAATGAATGTATTGGCTTTAGAAATAAAGTCATCCATTGGTCCTTATAGTTTTTCTCCTACTCCAATTTTTTTTTTGAGTTTTTTTGCTTACTTGATCTCGTGTTCATTTTCTGTAAATGGGATGTGCAAAGGTCTCTTGTTAATAATAGTAAGTCGTCGCTCACTTCAGGGAGATGGTAAATACCTGCAATTTAAAGTCCGCAGATGTAAAAACTTAGAGCAGGGGACCGGACTCTCACGTTCTCGAACGGCCTCAAACGGCCCGCTCTTTGCCCGGTCTTCGCCCCGAGCTCCGCCCCGCGCGCGTCCCGCGACGCGGGAGGATTGATGTCAGTGAAATACTTGTGGGCGGTGGGCGTGTCCGTGGGCGTGGCCGCCGGGGGAAGAGGAACCAGCTGAGCAGCGTGGAGATTGCTGGTCCTCGCAGTCCCCCGGCTCGCTGATGGTAATTGGCCAAGCCTCTACCCAAGGGACTCGAGCTGGGAGCGCTATGCTCGCCCTGCCGATTGCAGGGCTCGCTCACACCAGCGAGTCCTCGTTAAGGGGAGGCGGCACGCCGAAGGTCAGGTTCTAAGGTTGCACGGAGTTCTGATCCTTGCTGGAGACAACAAGCAGCACACTTCAAAGCAGCAGAGTGAGTGGCACCCGCGAAGCGGGTGTCACGAAAGGTTATGAGCCGGTGGGCGGTGGGCGTGTCCGTGGGCGTGGCCGCCGGGGGAAGAGGAACCAGCTGAGCAGCGTGGAGATTGCTGGTCCTCGCAGTCCCCCGGCTCGCTGATGGTAATTGGCCAAGCCTCTACCCAAGGGACTCGAGCTGGGAGCGCTATGCTCGCCCTGCCGATTGCAGGGCTCGCTCACACCAGCGAGTCCTCGTTAAGGGGAGGCGGCACGCCGAAGGTCAGGTTCTAAGGTTGCACGGAGTTCTGATCCTTGCTGGAGACAACAAGCAGCACACTTCAAAGCAGCAGAGTGAGTGGCACCCGCGAAGCGGGTGTCACGAAAGGTTATGAGCCGGTGGGCGTGTCCGTGGGCGTGGCCGCCGGGGGAAGAGGAACCAGCTGAGCAGCGTGGAGATTGCTGGTCCTCGCAGTCCCCCGGCTCGCTGATGGTAATTGGCCAAGCCTCTACCCAAGGGACTCGAGCTGGGAGCGCTATGCTCGCCCTGCCGATTGCAGGGCTCGCTCACACCAGCGAGTCCTCGTTAAGGGGAGGCGGCACGCCGAAGGTCAGGTTCTAAGGTTGCACGGAGTTCTGATCCTTGCTGGAGACAACAAGCAGCACACTTCAAAGCAGCAGAGTGAGTGGCACCCGCGAAGCGGGTGTCACGAAAGGTTATGAGCCGGTGGGCGGTGGGCGTGTCCGTGGGCGTGGCCGCCGGGGGAAGAGGAACCAGCTGAGCAGCGTGGAGATTGCTGGTCCTCGCAGTCCCCCGGCTCGCTGATGGTAATTGGCCAAGCCTCTACCCAAGGGACTCGAGCTCGGAGCGCTATGCTCGCCCTGCCGATTGCAGGGCTAGCTCACACCAGCGAGTCCTCGTTAAGGGGAGGCGGCACGCCGAAGGTCAGGTTCTAAGGTTGCACGGAGTTCTGATCCTTGCTGGAGACAACAAGCAGCACACTTCAAAGCAGCAGAGTGAGTGGCACCCGCGAAGCGGGTGTCACGAAAGGTTATGAGCCGGTGGGCGTGTCCGTGGGCGTGGCCGCCGGGGGAAGAGGAACCAGCTGAGCAGCGTGGAGATTGCTGGTCCTCGCAGTCCCCCGGCTCGCTGATGGTAATTGGCCAAGCCTCTACCCAAGGGACTCGAGCTGGGAGCGCTATGCTCGCCCTGCCGATTGCAGGGCTCGCTCACACCAGCGAGTCCTCGTTAAGGGGAGGCGGCACGCCGAAGGTCAGGTTCTAAGGTTGCACGGAGTTCTGATCCTTGCTGGAGACAACAAGCAGCACACTTCAAAGCAGCAGAGTGAGTGGCACCCGCGAAGCGGGTGTCACGAAAGGTTATGAGCCGGTGGGCGGTGGGCGTGTCTGTGGGCGTGGCCGCCGGGGGAAGAGGAACCAGCTGAGCAGCGTGGAGATTGCTGGTCCTCGCAGTCCCCCGGCCCGCTGATGGTAATTGGCCAAGCCTCTACCCAAGGGACTCGAGCTGGGAGCGCTATGCTCGCCCTGCCGATTGCAGGGCTCGCTCACACCAGCGAGTCCTCGTTAAGGGGAGGCGGCACACCGAAGGTCAGGTTCTAAGGTTGCACGGAGTTCTGATCCTTGCTGGAGACAACAAGCAGCACACTTCAAAGCAGCAGAGTGAGTGGCAATTAAAGAATACTATAACAGAGGTGTTCAATTTTAATCACCTTAAAAAACTTTGTCTAGCTGACGATTTGGTTGGGTTCTGAGAGTGAACAAGAGTTACTGTCAGATTAACAAACCAGAATTTTGAGACGTGCTGAACAGTGAGCTTGTGTTCTCCTATTATCTTATTATTTACTAGAGATTTCCCCAAAATGTGTATGACTTCAAACCCCCTTAGTTCAACTGAGATCCCTTAGCTCACCCTGAAATGTGTGGCACATATTGCACGTTTGTAGACTGTCCCTCAGGACGACATACCCAAATGAGAGAATACCGATGTGTGTGCAAATGTGCGAATCCTAAAATACTTTACTACTAATTACTGTAAAGTAAATGAACCAGATCAGTGACTATATCCACTCTTTTGAAATCCAAGTTGTTCAGGCTGCAGATAGGAAAATGGCAGCAAATAGCGGTTCAGTTCCCTGCTGCGGGTCACTCGCAACAAGGCAGTCCTAAGACTCCCAGAATGTAAAGTTTTCAGTATGAGTGCATCCTAGCTGCCCAAGCTGCTCTGTGTGGCTTCATAATACCCTTCAAAATATATTCATCTCACCAGCCAATTTCTAATTGTCTGAAATGCAGACAATATGAATGGTTGAAGCAATTTAATGTTTCAGATAGTCTTATTGGCTATCCTTAAAATATTGATTTGGGTTCTGTGAGTAGAATCTTCCGATAGGTTGCTGGTCAGCTAGACAGAGTAGCCAGGGCAGTCTGCACCTTTCTAGACAACTTTACGCCCATCTCACGTTGCTGCAATTAAGTAGTTTTCATGCAGTGAACATTTTATTGGCAAAGGACGAAAACGGTAATTTCCTCCACATGTACACTTAAGGGGATATTTTGACTACGCATAGCTGCTAATAATTAGCACATAAGTTAGTGTGTTCTAAGATAGAGAAGATTTTCCCCACTGATGTTTGTGTCTAGGCAATAAGTTGCATTCTGGATAAAACTCTTTTGGTGACCAACAAGTCATTAATGTAATCAAAATGAGCATATTAGCCTTTCTGTAGAATGTCTTCCTGGAGAGCTAGATGTAGGTGTTTCACTTGACAGAAGATGTTTATGGAAAAGGAAAAATATGGACTTCACTACTAAATAAATGTTTTCTCACTGCCTTTCCTGGAAAACATGGTTAGCTTGACCATCAAGAACGGTGTTATTAAGCTTAAGGGCAGATATCGAGGTGCATGTACAATGTCTACACTTGCAAATGAATCGCCTTTTTCTGCTTGACGGGAGGATAACAAATATCATGCCTCATCAGATTTGTTCTCCTTAAAATAAAATAAAAAAGAATACGTGTGTTGGTGTGATTAGCCCACTCTTCAAGAATGTATCTAGAACCTAAATCAGTACAGCTGCACCTCACTCTGTTCTGTGCTCCACCTTCATCTCGTGTCTTTCATTATCTTTAAGGTACAAATGTCACTTGGTGTGTGTATTGTTACACCTTCAGCGAAGTCCTCTGTAGAGATTTATAATGTTACTTTTTGTGTTTTAGTTACTGCCATAACGACAGTATCTGTTGTATAGGTTGTTTTGTTCATGCTCGTTATATTAAAGGATTTAATTGTGCTCAGTCATTCAGCCATCGGCATAACCGGTGGTTCGCTTGTTTTCATCTCACATGTTAATTCACACTAGCTTTTAAATGTTTTTAAAATTACTTTCACATTTTGGCTGTCCTTTTAATTCCTTAATGTTGGTGCAATTCTATGTTTAATCTGTTTTACAGAATCGTATTCAGATGGGCTATGTTTATTATATGCAACACTGAATAAATATTTAGGCGGAAAGATGCTCTTGCACAAAATTGTATTTCATTCCCCTTCTCTGAGGTTCATGGACGACTTAATAGCTGTATTCGATTCATCTTTCATAACCGTAAAGTTGCCAACGTTACTGGGTGTGCACTTCTTCCACCACCATAACAGAAATAATGAGTGGCCCAGTTATATCATGCCCACTGCAGGAATAAACGATGCATGTTAGCAACGTGGTCCTTTCAGCATGTGAACTATATTCGTTTCAAAGAATGCTAGTCTTTTGCTGCATTTGCAGATTTATATATGTATTACTAACTATTTTCTATTATTCAACCATACTGTTGGGGTTATTTCTGATTCCTAAGCATATGAACCTGTGAAAAAGTAAAATTAATATATCAGAGGTAGCCTTATGTCATAGAAATGGAATATAGCCTTCTGAATCCTATCTAATTAGTTTTTGCTGACAAATACTGTGAATATTTTCTCTTCTCAGGTTTTTACTTTGTTGTAGAATTCCTAGTCCAAGAAATTATATTTTTCTCCAGTATGTCATTCACAGTTAATTAATGCACTTACTGATAGACCTGCGAGGCAACATTTTCTTTAGATTTTTTTTACGGTTTGTGTTGTTTTCTAATATTACCACATATACTGCAAGGGTGTTCAGACACTTTTCGAGTGTAGTGTTTTTGTCACGTTTAGGTGTAGTGATAATCAACAACACTGAATAGATGTGTCATAATAATTCGATATGTGTTCTGCAATGGTGTGCTGTAACATTCCTTCACCATCAGCTTGATTGTCCAGATCCCCCTGGCTGAGCATAACACTGCCAATGCATAATACAGTAGAACCGGTGATACAGTTTGGTTTGTAGCGTGTGTGTGTGTGTAATAAAAGTACTCGTTAGTATTTTCTCATTCTTTGGCTACAGATGGTCTTTTTCTGATAGAAAGAAACGGACATGTAATATTCAGTGGAACACAATAGATGGTTTCTAGCTCCAAAATTCTTTGCACTGCTGTTTTTAATGACTAGAATGAAAGGTGCCAAATGTGTCGGGGCACTCCAAATTAACCTACTCTTGCTGAAAACCCCACATCGAGCATATCTGGCCTTGTCGAGCCTTTTAAAGCCACAATCTTCCCTTTTGATCTCTTGGAGGAATTTTTTCTACGTAAAAAAATGTCTCGACCAAAGTTAACAACTCGATTGGGCTGAATCTCCACATTCAGGTTTGTACCATGTGTTGATTGGCCACTGGAAGGCCAGAAGTATATGTACGGATTAGACTACTGCCCCCACATTTATTAAGTGTAATATACTCCCTTGTGGAAGGGATTTGGCTCACACACACCTTTTTCTACTGTGTGACTGGTAGGTGTTCGCCGGTGCTTTGGAAATAGAGTGAATGGCAGCTGCTGTTGCTTCACGCACATGACCATTCAGCAAGCATGAGTTGGACATCTGTAGCTAGCGCTTCCCTGACAAATGAATAGTGTCAAAGTTTAAGACGGCTTCCCTTGTACTGGCTCCAGAAGTGCAGAATTTTATATCTGAATATGGCTTGTCATGCTCTCCTGGGACGGCAGTGAAGTGGCCCATTTGAAAGGACAATTGTGATACCTCATCGGACCTTTCTTTTTCTCAAAGTAATCTTCTGAATTAATTATTATTAATGTGGAAAGAAATCTTGTGCCTTACTCTGCACAACTAATCTACCCATGAAGTGGCCTTTTGCTAGTGAATAATCTGAAACTTATAGCTGCAGATTCCTTCCCTTAGAATAATCCCCAAACATGAGACTAGATTTGGAAATTTTTCATGAGCAGTATCCGTGCATGCTGGTAGGTGGTGGTGTTCAGCACGGCATGGCATCGTTGGCATCCTGCCCACCAGAAGTGACATCTGCGGTGCCTATATAGGTGCCACCCAGGCACACTGACGTCAGTCATTTTCCTTCTGCGCCAGCCGCCGTAGATCACGGAGGAGCTACCCTTTATTCTCTTTTTGACTAAGCTTTATTTGATGTTTTGTCACAGTCTTTTTAAGGTCTTACATCCTCGTGTAGCAGGGAGGTCCTTAAAGCCCTGCGGTGCCTGTCACTAACAGATATCGAACCACGTTTGCCTGTGGTGCCTTGGTTTTTCTTTGTGCCTTGAGCAGGACCATGATCCGAAGGCCTTGAGGGAGTGATTCCCTCAAGCTCCTGGCAGCTCAACAGGTGGTGCTTGAGGTTTCAGTCGAGAGGAAGTTCCCAGGAGAGGACGTGGAGTCTAAGGTCATCATCCCACTTGAGGTCGTCGAGCCGTTCGGGTAATTCTCACGGCCACAAGAAGAAAAAGAAGTAGAGGTGGGCTTTAACTTGTCCATTGGCCGATGAGACGAGGGAGTGTCCCTTGAGGCCTGACTCCACGTTTGAGCCAACACCTGGGCGGACTCCTCACCACCCCGTATTTCCGGGAGACATAGGGTTTTGAAAGGTTTACAACACGTTTCCTCCCTCTTCTTTCGTTATGCCTCAGTAGGACTTCAATCTGGTCTTCACATTCCTGATATGTGCTTCCTTTGAGCCCTTACATAGCTTTCCTCTCAATCAATCAAGAAAGACACTTATAAAGCGCACTACTTACCCTTGAGGGTCTCAAGGCGCTGGGGGGTGGGGGGTGCTGCTACTGATCGAATAGCCAGGTCTTGAGGAGTCTTCTGAAGGCAAGCAGGTCATGGGTCTGCCGTAGGTTGGTGGGGAGGGTGTTCCAGGTCTTGGCGGCGAGGTGGGAGAAGGATCTGCCACCGGCGGTCGTTCTTCGGATGCGGGGGACTGTGGCGAGGCTGGCGGGCGGAGCTGAGCTGGCGGGTGGGGGTGTAGAAGCTGAGTCGTTTGTTGTGGAGAGCTTTGTGTGCGTGGATGAGGAGCTTGAAGGTTATCCTCTTGTTGGCGGGGAGCGAATGCATGTCTCTCAGGTGGGGTGTGATGTGGCTGCGGCGGGGGATATCGAGGATCAGACGTGCCGAGTCGTTCTGGATGCTTTGCAGTCGTCTCAGGAGCTTGGCAGACGTCCCTGCGTAGAGGGCGTTTCCGTACTCCAGCCTGCTGGTGACGAGGGCCTGGGTGACTGTTCTTCTAGTTTCGGTGGGGATCCACTTGGAGATCCTGCGGAGCATTCGGTGGGTGTTGAAGCAGGATGAGGAGACGAAGTTGACCTGTTTAGTCATGGAGAGGGTGAAGTCGAGGATGACCCCTAGGTTGCGTGAGTGGTCGGGGGCTGTCGGCCACCAGGAGTCATCCCAGGCTGAAGGGGTGGAGCCGAGGATGAGGGCCTTGTCCGAGTTCAGCTTCAGTCGGCTGTTCCTCATCCATTCGGTGACGGCCTTCATGCCTTTGTGGAGGTTGGTTTTGGCGGTGTGAGGGTCTTTGGTGAGGGAGAGGATAAGCGGGGTGTTGTTGGCGTAGGAGATGATGTTGAGGTCGTGCTGTCGGGCGACGTGGGCGAGGGGTGCCATGTAGATGTTGAACAGGGTCGGGCTGAGGGAGGAGCCCTGGGGTACGCCGGAGATGATCTCGGTGGCACTGGAGCGGAGGGGAGGGGGGGGGTAGAGGTTGACGCTCTTGAGTTCTGCCGGTGAGGAAGGATGTTGTCCAGTCCAGGGTCTTCTCTTGGATTCCGGAGTCGTGTAGGCGTGCTCGTAGTGTGCGGTGGTAGACCGTGTCAAATGCGGCTGACAGGTCCAGGAGGATGAGGGTCGCTGTTTCTCCGATGTCAAGCAGGGTCCTGATGTCATCGATGGCGGCAATGGGTGCGGTTTCGGTGCTGTGGTTGCTGCAGAACCCACTGGGACGGGTCCAGGATTCTGTTCTCCTCGAGGTAGCAGGTTAGTTGTCTGTTGATGATTTTCTCGGTGACCTTCGCCGGAAACAGGCTCCTTACCATCAAGACAGCCTTCCCGGTGGCAATAACATCTGCCGAGAGGGTCAGTAAGTCTCATGCCTTGTCATCCGAGCCTCCTTATCTTAATATCCATCCAGACAAACTGTTGCTACATATGAGAACTTTCTTTCTTTCGAAAGTGGTCACTACATTTCATGTAGGCCAAATCATCACTCTGCCTACTTTTTACACTCCGCCGCATTCCTCCAAGGAATAGGAGTGGCATCACCATCTAGATCTAAAAAGAGCCATGCCGTTCTAACTTGATAACACATGGGAGTTCTGTGTGGACAATCAACAGTTTGTGGGGTATTTCGGAGTAAAGAAAGGACAAGCTTTTCAGCAGAGGACAATCTCTTGATAGATCATTCACTGTATCAAGAAAATACCCCCCTGAGGGTTTGCATGCTCATTCCACCAGAACTAAAGTTGTCACAACTGCATTAGCTCACGGAGTTCTGGCCCTTGACATCTGCCAGGCAGCAACGTGGGCTTCCCTGCCCACGTCTAACAAACACTAGTGTCTGGACTTGCAGGTCTATAGGGCTGGGCACTCTGTCCGTTCGGTCCTGCAGGACTTCCTCATGTGAAATTGGTTCGCAGACCCACCTCCGGGGAGGTATTGCTTGGGTATCTAAGGTAAGGAATCTGTGGTTAGAATTCTCTTTCAGATGAATAGGTTACTTACCTTTGGTAACACCTTATCTGGTAGAGAAACTATCTAGCTGAAGATTCCAAACCAACTCTCCCATCCTACCGGCTCTGTGAACGGATTTCTAAGGACAGGGCTTTACTCTTTCAGGGCTCTAGTTTTCCATACCAGCGGTCAGTGTACACTTCTGGCATGGAAAGTCGAGTTATCGCTCCTTGTTGGCTCCTATATAGGCACTGCAGACAGACATCCCGTTCAGCGCATACAACACCAGCGATGCTGTGCGGAGCATAACAAAGTCACCTACCGGTGCGCAAAGGGGTACTGCTCATGAAAAATGTCCGGATTCAATTGGACGCCTGGATAGGAATCTGAGGCTAGATAGTCTCTACCAGATAAGGTGTTACCAAAGGTAGGTAACTTGTTCTTCAATAGATCATGGCTGGTTGTTACTCCAACCAGTGGCTGTAATGTAAACTGAGCAACATGTAAATGGCACTTATGACAGCCAGTGGCTGAAAAGGGTTTAGCTTTCATCTTACTGTCTGTGGGTTGATGATGTAAACTTGTGATCTGTGCACTCTGTCTCATAAAGTACAAGCAGGGCAACCTCTGCATACATTCAGCGGCTAGGTAATAGAATCTCCAGCTGTCAGGAACTTGCAGCAGCGTAAATCATGCAAATCCTACTCTTGTGTCCTTACAGAGTAGACGGGGCTGCTGCAATGTCTTCTTGACATTTAAGGGCAGGGTAGTGTAAGCCTCGACTGTTCTTGGATTGCCTTTACGAAACTGTTCTTAGCTCAGGTGCTTACAGAACACGTGCTCATCCATTTTATGAGATGCTGTTGTTTAATAACCATTCAAATAATACCATTTTTTAGGTCAAGCCTAGCGCAGCGCACATTTGCTGCTCTAGGAGATGACCTTTTGGAATCGGTCTGCACTTTTGTAACACTTGTGCATGTGGCAGCATCCACCGTGCCGGAGCGAGCAGCGGCTTGCAGGGGCCATCTGTTTCTAATTAGCGTGGCCGCACACACTTGTTTGTATTTGCCTGTTTCGTGGTCGCTTTCACTTTCCTGTTTCCTCTGGTAGCATTCACTTTCTTGCCTGTCTCGCGGTCACTTTCACTTTCCGGATCCCTTCACTCTTTTTGTATACAGGCAACACTTTAAACAAACAAAACAACATATGCAAGTTAAGAGTGCTTTAAATAGGCCGGTACCGGCATTTTGTTTTATTTTGCGAGGGAGAGTACCTACATTTTTCAAGAAGAACGTAATCGTTTTAATTGGAGAGTACCAGCACTTCTCAAAACAAGCAGGTACTCTGGTACAGTATGAGCAACAGCAAAAGGGTATTGAGTATACGGGAAGAATTGGCGCTCAGACAGTATTAGCGTACATATAAAATGAAAAAAACAGCAGTAACTGGTGCAAGCAGGGAGGGGAGACCCCAAAAACCCCTCAATTTAAATGTGAGATTTCACATCTATGAGTTAAGAAACAAAATCCCGCGCACACAGATTAAGTATCAACAAGTAGAGTGCTACTATATATAAGTTACAAAAACAAAAATCCAACGTCGATTCTTTGAAATTTTGATGTCGCTCCTTTTATTTAGATGGTCACACCAATGGAAAATGACAGCCAGCCGACACGTGTTTCGTTATAGGTCTATACAATCACGGACACTATAACTCTTCAGGCTCAATGGCTGTGTCTTTATCTTTTTAGGGCCCAAGTCCAGTGATAATTCCAACCCGGGAGGGTAACCTATTAGTTAGACGATGACGAAATATTGATTCCGTAAGTTTCAAATCACCATGTAAATAGAAGACGCCAATATTCAGCACATTTGTGCCATCCAAAAAAGTTCAATGATCCAAATCGTGGATTTCGAGAAATTAGTCCCAATACACCACATGGGTACGTGTGGTGTCCGAATTCTGGGTAGAATCACCCTCGTTGAAACTGGCGTCCCCGACCCGGAAGCCATTGAGCCCTGAAGAGTTATAGTGTCCGTGATTGTATAGACCTATAACGAAACACGTGTCGGCTGGCTGTCATTTTCCATTGGTGTGACCATCTAAATAAAAGGAGTGACGCATCAAAATTTCAAAGAATCGACGTTGGATTTTTGTTTTTGTAACTTATATATAGTAGCACTCTACTTGTTGATACTTAATCTGTGTGCGCGGGATTTTTTTTCTCTACTCTGGTACAGTAGTTCTATTTTTCCATTTCAAGCATTGCCTGCAGGCATGCACACCGATGTCTACTCGTACACGCGCTTTCCTTGAACACGCACACTTTTCCTCTAGCTGGCTGTTCTTGATACTGTAAACCGCTCCCACGTGCGCACAGTGCACTGGTGTGTATTTCTACAATCATTTGTGCAGACAACACATGCAAAGCCAAGTGCATTTCAAGTTGTGTGTTTCAAGGATATTTTGATTGTAACAACGGATGAATCCTTTACTTACATTTATTCCAGTGGAAAGAACACGAAAGCACAGATTCAACAACAGTGTAACAGTTTCATATATATCCACCTGGATTCATTCTGTAGCCCTCTGGTGTCTCTCTAATCACTTGCAACCCCCACCCCCACTCCTCCCCAAGTGATTTAATTAACCAATTGAGGTTTCAAACATTAAAGTCTGCATTTCTCACAGGTTATTATTCTTCATTTAAAATGTGTGTGTTATAAACAGAATAATGGCAGAATATACTCTTCTTTTTAGCTATGTCTGATCCCATCACCAAACTCACTCACCTATGCCCCATGGCACTCAGCATCACAGTTGCATTACCTTTTTTGATACACTTCAATTGTGCCCCAAATAACCAAGCTCGCGCTTCAGGCCTCCTTTATTTACAAGTATTCCTGAGCCATTTGCGCCTCCCTAGAAATGCAGCCACAGACCCCCCCAGGAGGCGCTTCCCACTGTTTGAAGACCTCAGACTTAAGATATGTTCATGTGGCATCTCAGAGGCTCTGAAGTAGGGCATTGCCACCATGAAGAAGCAACCGGACGAGGGCTTGAACAGCAGTTTTTTATTTTTTTCTGTCAGAAATGGTTTCACTGTCTTTAGAAAAAAACTGATACCAACCTGTCCAGCTTATGTTCTTCTCAGCTATCCTAGTAAGATCCAGTGATGAGAATTACTGAACTGTTCAGTTAAAAAAAGTATATATTTATAATTATTCTTAAAAGGTTATTACATTTCACTTGAGGGCAGCCTATTTTTTCCCTTTCACTAACGGTCCGTGTGTGTCTATCAGGGTGCAGTTGGCAAATCTCTCATATGTTTGTTGTGGCATTGCTCGAATCTGCACTCATTTTGTATAATTTTTCTTGAGGAAGGTCATATTGGTCATCTGAATGGAGATGCTGGTGAGATCATGTTTGGTGCTCAAATATTTCTCCTGTCTCTCCCAATCACCCCCATATTATTTGCTTTTTGAGATTGTAAAATAGAACACTTAGGCCTCTTAATTCACCCTCCGACAACTTTCACTGAAATGTGTGTTGTGCTCTTTTCAGATGATAGTCTTATTTTTAAATGTACCGTAGATCACTGGATCTTAACCCTATCAGTGCTGCCGTCGGCCGCTGAACGTTCAGAGCACTACCTGGCTGGTGCTGCGAACGTTCAACAGCCGACGCGGCCCCGCCCACTCTCTAGAACGCCCGCACTGCTAACGGGTTAATGCACCCCCTGATGGAAGTAATGTAGCTGTCGTAGTCATTGATTTATTAACTGAAAGTTATCTCCAGATCACTTAGATTGCCTCACAAACCTGTAGTTTATATACCCAACATGGCTCTACATTAGCCCCTTACTGTGGAATATTATACGAGCCCTAGTCAAGTTGATCACCTGATTGTGCCTCACAATTCAATTAATGATGCCACATGATGCAATGAGAGTACTGTGCCAGACGTTCCCTGTTTTACCTATATTAATTAATTGCAAACATTTTAGGGGCCAGATGTACATAGATTTTTCCAGGTTGCAGCCTGCCGGATTCACAGAATCTGGCAGCTTGCAACAGGAAAAAAGCTTTTTTCTATATACCAAACATTTTTTTGCGATTTGGTACCCTATTACCAAATTGCAAAATGGGTTAGTGATTCAGTATTAGAAGGGGGCATGTTTCCTTCCCTTCCTAATAGTGACTCACAGTGGTTCATTTTACCACCTACCGCAAGTAGATGAGAAGCCTTTCACAAACAGGAAGGGGTACCTAAGGGCCCCTTTTCCTTTTGTGAATAGTTGCGAAAACTTTCTTTTAAGAACTGGCAGTGGTTCCACGGACCACTGTCTACTTTTAAAAAATAAAAAGAAAACTTTTCATTTTTTTTTTTTTATAGGTATCCCATTTTCCTTTAAGGAAAACATGCTGCATTTAGAAAATGTTTTGCTTTATTTAAAAGCAGACACAGATATGGTGGTCTGCTGTCCCCAGCAGGTTATCATCCCTGTGATTTTTACTGTTCCCAGTGGGTCGCAATTTGCGACCTACCTCATGAATATTGATGAGGTAGGTCAATTGCGACCCACTGGGAGTCACAAGCAGTGTAAACACATGGTTGTACATAGGTGTTTGAAATTTCTTAATAGAGAATCGCAACAATTAACTATTGGAATATCGCAAACAGAAGTCTATGTACAACTGAACCTAGATCATGAGATATTATATCACCCTAAGTACTCTGTCAGTACAGTTATTTTCACTGCCTGGATCATATACGGAAATAGGACAACCCTTTTATTCCCCTAAGTTAAACATCATATGTCACCCATAGTGACATCAGAATTAGCTCCTAATCACATTCAGTAACTGGAAACAACCTTTTGCTATCTCCGATTTGGCTACAGTTTGAAAGGATAGCAAAAATGTCTTAATTACTTGGGCTGCTTTCAGTTGGGATGTGGGATCGTACAACCACATAACAATCTGCCCGACTCGAGCGTTAAAGGCTGCTAACAGTAAGTTAGGAGTATCTTTGATTCATTTATGTTGCTCAAATTAAATACCTTATGTATGGTAGGCGTTAGGTGTACCATGGTCAAGTATTATTTACTGTTTTTCACCACTACTAGAAAAGTGACTTACTTTAATAACCTTTATTCATGTGTTTTAACAAATTGGCTTGTATGTGAGGTAACTGTTCACTCACCTTTGCTTATAACCGAAAGAGCTATTTCATCTATTGCGTTCAGATTTTGTTAGAGCTACTGAAATTTATCAAGCAGAAACACAGTATATACCACACACTATGGTATTTGGCCAACCCTAATAAAATTTGGGGTTATTGAGATAGTTTTATTAGGAGCCGTATTGTAATATTTAACTTTTCTCTTTCTCCTTTCGATCTTTGAGTGGTAGGTTATAAGGCACATAAATTGAACGAACTTAAATGTATGTGTCCTAAATATGCCAAAACACATCTGACTCGGTGATAGGCAGACTTCAGCGCTAGCAGTAGCTAGATTTATCTCTGGTGCCAGATGATCAGACCATATCGCCATAGTGAAAATCACCCATAAACGGTTCCTCATCAAAGCAATAGCTTCAATTTTTCACAAACTTTACATGTGAAAGCCACTTAATACCTCCACACCTCAGGTGGCTCCCTTGTGGAGCACACAATCGCTTTTCCTAAAAACCCCGCCTCGGGATATAGACGTCCTTCCCACCCCTAAAAACCTTAATAGCGATCTCAAAGTTCTCCTTTTCAACAGATGCTTTCTGCTCTTACTGCAACTTAGTAATACATTAAGATTAAGCCCACAAAACTCTCATCTAAACTCAAAAGCACTCTCAGCCTTTTCTTTACGTAATCGAAATCTCCTACAGACTGGACAAGTGCAAAGTCTTCCCTGACTAAGCCCATAACTTTTCGACGAATCCTGTCTTTACTAGAGGGAAACTCTATATGTCCATACCAATAATGTCCCACCTATTGTTGCTAGGAACTCATTATGTAAACTGTTCGGTTATGAACGGTGTGCTGCATCCTGTAGATTCATTTCTGTATATGTAAATTGCTCTACTACCCGGGTGGGTCTAGTGCGTGCTGTAAAAACAAGCATTGGCATAGCCATTAGGTCTCGCCTTTGGATCCTTATAAGTGTTTAGCCATGCAACAGTTGTTGTTGCACCAAGGATCTTGTGCTGCATAACTAAATACTTATAAGGTCCCAAAAGCGAGACCTATTGGCTATGCCAATGCTTGTTAAACATAAGTACCAAATAAAAGGTGCCCTCGAAGCAGTGCCCATTCTATTGTGGTCAATTGATCCTGCCTCCAAAGTTGAGAAAAGTAGTACAACAGGAACGTTGATGTGAATAGGTCTACATTACGAAGTATGGCTTCAACAGCTCAGCAGTGACATACTAGACTGGTTTGGGGGTTAACTAGTATCACTTCCAGAGAAACAATACCGACTGTCAAGCCCAGTCTCTCTCCGAACAATATCTGGAACAGAAAAAGTCAAGCAGTTTAGTCAATACTTGGAAATAAATGTTATGTGCAGCGCTACCAGTAATATATACCGAAGTTGCGACCTGCCTAAACCCCAGTCATGACACACAAACCGTGTTTTAAAGCCACACATATGTATTAATTAGCAAACCAATACACCTGGGTGGAGCTAGACTGCTTCACCAAAGCCATGTAACTTTCTATGTGCGTTCAAATTCCAGTACCCCTCTTGTAAGAGTCCAGTGTAGCCACACCGGATATAATTGCACCCTAGACCTACACACGATGTCCATTCAAACAACACACTCCATGCAAGATCTAGTACACAGATGCCTAGCAGCGCGGCATGATCAAAGGTTCCTCACCCTGCAATTTTGTTGCGGAGCTTCTTGTTGAAGATTATGGTGATTTCCTCGCACACTCACTTGTTGGTGTGGTAGTCATTGCCCAGCCGGGTGTAGTACTACTCGATGATGACCCGGGCGGCCTTTTTCACGGTCTTAGTCCTCACGCATCCCTGGAAATAGGCATAAAAGTCATTGTACATAAAAAATGGGTTCAAACGTCAACGCAGCCCGTGGTGTAGTTAACAAATCTCAGACTTCAGAGATTAAGCAAAACAGTTCAAGTAGTGTCTGAAAATCACAGGGTTTGATAGGGATGTAAAACCCCTCAAACACGGGAAAAGCTTCCAAATATTTCTCTAACTGCAGTATCAATGACCAGGTCATTTATAGGACCATTATCCCTTTCGATGCAGGTTCGCAGGAGTGCGACGTGGCCTTGCCTCCTAATCCCAAATTGTGGGAGGGAGCACAACATTGTTATTTACATTAAATAGGCGTTTAGGCCCTCTATACAAAAGCAATTTACTCGCGACCTAGAAAGTCATACTCGTTTTCAGACGGGTCATGGCTCTAAATTCTCATGAAACTCTTCACAAAAGCGGCATTTTGAGAAACCAACTCACTACCCCGTGATTATTTTAGACACTACCCAATAAACTCCACAAGTGAGAACCGCAAAGATACAAAATGGCTATTTACAGTTTTGCTTCGAGCGCTGCATGGACATGCCAATTACAAAAGGAAGCTATACTAATTTTAACGTGCTGAAACCAACCCAAACTCATGGAAATTCAAGCAAAAGTATTGAGATATCGCCATTTGTGCAACCGAGCTACCCCGATACCCTTACTGGGGCAGTCACGTATTACGAACATTACTATGTCATCACTCACGTGTCGTATTGGGCAAAATAACCGTGCTTTAATTTTAAAGTATGCAAGCCAAGATCACGCTGTCTGGAAGTCAAAACATTCACAAAAGAGTTACTTTAATGTAAACACTAAAAAGTCGAGATTCCCAAATAAACCATATATCGCAGTACATAGCACTGAAGATGAGGGCAAGGAACATACGTCAACAAGCATTGGCCGCCAAATGAAATAAATTTTAAAAACCGCCAGTGGTGCGTACGCGCGACTTGCTATTACGCGCATGCGCTCTTATGCGCGTGATACTAAGCTGGTCGCCGGGAAAGTAGCACTTTTCAAAGCAGCTACTAAATATCTCGGCCAGACCAGTGCTTGCGCTGGTTGAGGCCGAGACCTAAAATGCTAGTAAATACAGATTGTTCTCTGGTAGTGTATTTCGATCTTGCAATTCTTATCTCCTCTTTAAACGTGGTCCTTTTAAACATAAATTTTCATGCGACACATCTTACTTATTTTGAGACATTTGTTGCAGAGTGTATTAAAAGCGATAACGCATCAGTTTTTTCCATTGAGTATTAAGTGTTGACATATTTTCAGTACACTAAATGTGTTAATCATTTGAATGTCATTTGTAAAATATAATCTGTACATAATCATAAAAATATATTGCATGGTATGTAAATGGGGTGTCAGAAGTAAAAAAACGAAGTCTTTGTACATTTTTATCTTTACAATTTTGGATTTTTTAAAATTCAACAGCAGAGCTACCCATCCCATTCGTCAACAGACATCAATTCCAGTCTTCCTCCAATGTCCACTTTTCACCGTACTGGCACAAACCATTACAACGCTTCTTCATGCACACCACCTGCCAATGGAACTGACAGTATATTGGGTAAGTCAGAGGTTAGGCCTTTATAACATAACTGATCCTATTTACAATAGGACAACAGAATATGAGTTCATATTATAAATTGTGTATTTTAACACATTTATATTTGCTACCAGTACCAAAGGTTAAAATATATATTTTTAATATCTAGGTAATTTTATATTTTTGTGGCACCTAATACTCTTTAAAATAATGTTTGTTATATTTTATTCAACAAGGATACAAGAGGTCCAAGATAACTACATTTTCTCTGCAGCATGAAGGACAAATACCATGACCTAATTTGAAGTAGGTTTGTTTGAGGCTGTATATAAGAACGCTGCAGAAGTGGGAAGCCTTTCCTATATTAAGCTTTAACCCAGAATGTATTTCTAAATTAGTAACACATTTACAAGGTTGTACCTCCATAATCCACGATCAAAATGTCATGTTGCATGCCTAGCTTCTAGTTCAGTCTTGTGCAGTAATGTCTGAAACTCTGATATCCGATAGTCGCTCTGCTCACCTAATCACCATTTTCTACGTGAGGCATTTATTGTCCTCATAAAATATTGCAGTGTTTTTATTTCATACTTTTCAATGCCCTAAATAAATCAGATATGTGTATATTCAAGATCTTATGTACCCTAGACATCTTAAATTAACTCTGTTTAGATAATTATCTATAGCCTTTAGCTTACTCCATCGTGAAATGCTTTCACTTTAACCTGCTCACAGTTTAATTTGTATGGCTATTTCAGTAAAAGATGATTACCATGATACTCAGATTAGCAACTAATAACATATTTCCGCACGCATTTGTGACTTCTAGCACTATCGCTAATGCACTCTATTACTTGGGTGGACTGGATTATTCTACAAGTCTGTTTTGGAGGACATTGTGACAAATGTAATAAATGACAACAAAAAAAACTCTCTTCTGAGGTCGCAGACATTTTGTTAACAAGTAGTTTCATTTAGAATTGTACACCAGTAACCTTTTTCAAATACTTGGTGTACACTCATCAGTACTAAAGTAAAGCAAAGAAGAAAGAACATCTTTCACGTACCCAAAGAACAAACACAATAAATTGAATTATTTGGAAATATGGAACGTCACATTTGGTTCAACTTTTGAACATATAAAAATGATCCAAGTACAACTAAAGGAAGTAACATTGGATGTGGACCCTGCACTAATGTGCAAGGTGAAATATTTGTCAATGGCCCCAGCTTAGAGAAAACTTCAGATCGGTCCATCTTTGTGTATGACCACTTACTTATACAGCTGTACATTAGTTATCTTTCTGATGGCTACTTCTAACTGCAGATTCCTCAACTTGCGAATTTCCCGAGCGACCAGATAGCATCAGAAACTTTTAAGCAGATGCTTCTGCACAGCAGTAGGTAGCACCATTAGACTTCGCAAGCACCTTCCCTTCTCCCTGTACTGTGGGTGGATTTCAACTAACGATTCATGTTAGATTTTGCCCACCATCACGTTTCTCAGTCTCTTACTAACGCTGCATGTTTAACCCCTTCCATGCTGGTGACGGAACCGTTCCGTCATCAGTCACGGCTGAGCTGTGCTGATGACGGAACGGTTCCGTCACGACCGCGCCCTGTTCTGGAATGTCCAGCACAGGGCGCGGCTTCGGCGCCGCGGTCAAGGTGTTAAGGAAGCGGAATACTTTCTGGTAAACTGACGTCAGCATGCAAAGGTAGCACATTTATATGGCTCTGCTCTGACCTTTCCAGAGTCAGGACACTGCTTCCATGGAGCCGATGGCACCCCAGTCAGTACGCTGGAGGAATTGCTACTAAAGTAACTGAATCCAGTTAGGTGCCTGGGGAAATGCAAAAGGTGAGGAATTTGCAGTTAGAGAACCCATCAGAAATATTGTTACTGAAGGTAAGTAACTTAACCTTATGTTGAAAGTCAGTTGGCACCTGGCTTTCATTATCACTTTCCCGGAAGGGACATCATCATTATAACATGATTATTTTACTTGTGAATTAAAGCTGCTTTTTCAAGGTAACATTTTTAAAATAAGAATTCATCCTTTTGACTTATTATTTACCTTCAAAAGCATGAACTGATTTTCCACGCAGCCCTGTTTAAAAACTACAGTAGTGAGTTGTAAATTGCTTATCTGATATTAACCTCATTAAGGACAAACATAGATCCAGAGGTGGATAGAGGGAGACAATGCCCCTTAGAAAGACACTATTAATAAAAACCAGCCTTCATCCACTGTCCGTTGCCTTGAACGTGTCCTTAATGTGGGTAATACCAAGCTTAGCAAATTTCAACTCATTACAGTGCCTTGTTTCTATGTATAGGTCACATTCTTCCCCACAAAATGCACTCATTAGTTTACGATTACTGGGATCTTCCTCCAGAGGAAGGGCATCACACATTATTTTTTAATCTTTTCAGGGCAATCAGGCACAGATTCCCTATGACCCTATCTCTCATCTGAAGCACTGAACTTGCAAACGCTCCCAAGATCCTCTTCAGTCTTCTTCATTGGTCCAGCTAACCATTAAAGGCCAGTGGGATGTTAACAGTACAAGATACATAGTAACACCATTCGATGAGGTGTACAAGCCAGCTCAGCAGTTTACCCAAACATACTAAGATTCCAGGCTCTGCAAAGATGAATGGCCGATGGCTGGACTCATGATAGATATGTCCTTTGTGTCAAGAGCATAGCAACACTGAAGCTTCATGCTCTGTCACCTTTGATACCCCTCCTTACCCACGTTTGGAACTAGGCCGTGTTATTTGTTCAGGGTTGGGTAGAGAAGAAGATTTTGATGTGGCGTCTAAAAAGAGCCATTCTGCCAAGTATTCGGCAACTCTGCAGCAACCCTTTGTGTTCTCTCCCTCATCACAGGGTTCCCTTGTTCTCCAGACAGAATGTCCCATTCAGCTGTCAGTGAAATAGTGAAAAAAACATGAACCCAATAACATTGGAATCATCTTGCCTTCCAGTCTGCGGTGTCCTGATAAAAGACCGTTTTAAAACATATTCGTATACTAGGAAACAAGAAGTTGTAAATCTAGTTTTGCGGTCTTTTTGGTTCTTGGGGAAAATACAGTTGATATACCTCTGTATTTCACTAAACGGACCCTTTAATGTTTGTGCAAATCTTAAGGAAACAGAGAGTTGTAAATCTGGTTTTGAGATCTTTTGGTTGTTGGGGAAAATTACAGTTGACATACCTCAATGTCTCATTGAATGGACCCCTTAATGTTTGTGCAAAGCGTACGTTTTCTCTATACCAAAGCTCATCTCAAGCAACACAAATATATATTTTTTAATGCTGATTGTAGAAGTCCCTTATAAAGGTCTTATTCACAGCGCCACATCAACTATTATAAGATTATTTGCAATTTATCAATTTGTGTGTGTCATATGTTCAGTTTTGCTTATCTGGATTCACTCTATTCTGCTCGATTTTCCTTTAACATTTTGGCGCTGTGTCACTTATCGCTTTATAAGTCTGCAGGGATATTTTTGAGTACATTCTAGTTTCTTGACAGTGTATTTAGTGGTGTACCAGAAAACCCCAACACACACTATTTACCAATGGTATTGTGGTTGACTCTGATGTTGAAAAATAAGTCTCCTTACATAAAAAGGAGTGACAGTGACAGCCACCCCCACAAATTAGCTCTGGTTTACACGTACCAAGTTAGTTAAATCTGTACTAGTTTGAGTGGGCCAGAACGTATGAGCAGTTGGACATAAGGGACCAGATGTACAAATGCTTTTTGCAGTAGCAAATCCTGCCATTCGTAAAATCACAGAATATGCAACCAGAAAAGGTCTGTTATTTATGTACTAAAACCCAGTAAGAAAAGCAGTGGTAGGTATCAAAGACTTGGGACTGCAGTTGTTGCAGAGCACTGATAAGTTACTGCCACTTCTAAAGAGATGACATTTTGCAAAGTGATGGTTGTTTCCTTGGGATACCCTCCCCTTTGTGAATTGTGTCTGCAGACTTTAGGGGATACTTTTAAATTACCTTTAAGGAACACAGGCTTCTTCAAAAAAAGAACAAGCATTTACAAATCAACGGTCTCGCCTTTGCAAAAGTTAAAGCTATTGGCATTGTAAATGACACATTTTTTATTTATGTGTTGGTTTTGAAAACAGGTAAATAAATGGCATTGTCATTTACAATGCCAATAGCTTAATCTCTCGCAAATGCGAGACCTATTGCATTTGCACCCCCCCCACACACACACACACAGAGCCACACACACACACATAGATGTGGTGTTTGTGGTGGTGGTGGTGGTGGATGTTTTGGTGGAGGTGGATGTGGAGGTGTGGTGGTGGTGGATGTGGAGGTTGTGGTGGTGGAGGTGGATGTGGTGGATGTGGCGGTGGCGGTGGTGGCGGTGGATGTGGTGGATGTGGTGGTGGTGGTGGTGGTGGTGGTGGATGTGGTGGTGATGGTGGATGTGGTGGTCATGGTGGATGTGGTGGTGGATTTGGTGGATGTGGTGGTGGTGGATGTAGTGATGTGGTGGTGGTGGTGGATGTGGTTGTGGTGGTGGTGGATGTGGTGGTGGATCGGGTGAATGTGGTGGTGGTGGATCTGGTGAATGTGGTGGTGGTGGATCTGGTGAATGTGGTGGTGGTGGTGGATGTGGATGTGGTGGTGGTGGTCTTTTAATTACTTAAAGTCCCGCCATACCCTGACAACAATGTGTGTGTCGAGTGGGAAGTCCGTTGAAAGTTTACTTCCCAGACCATTAACAATAACAGAGCCTGCCGCCCTCATTGAAATAGTCACGTGCTGGTGGCGGTAACAAAGCCACCTGTCCGTAAACACTGAAAGCCCCTGGTTTTAAACCCAACCCATATTTAACCTCCCAGACACCTACAGCCATCAAACGTGCAATATTTACAGCATCCTATTTTTCCATGATCTCAAGTGAGGGTTTGCCACAGAAAAGATTGTTTGTTTTCCCTATATGAGCAGTGCGCTAAGATGGGCAAACGAGAAATACAAACGTTTGACCCAAGGGGCCATTAGGAACAGCTGGTTGTTGAAAATTAACTTCGCTCTGCAAAAAAAACACGAGACTTCTACTTTTCACAGCCGTGAGAGCAGGGTGGAGCTCGCCGCCGATCTTGGGGTAAAACCAATGGAGCTGACAAGACCAGGCAGTGAGTGCTCAGCACTTTGAGCCGAGCTAGCCGCACACTGCTCTTTGGGTGAAAGCACGGAGGATGACAAGAGCGGGTGCCTATAAAATGAAGACCTCCATCAAGCAGAGACTGTGCTAACGAAAATGTATTCTTACTCGTGCCAGCCTGACAGACTGAAGGCTCTGAAGCAGGGATGGGGCGGGGATCCTCCAGGGGCCAGGACTCTCGCAGATCACCCCCACCGTGCCACGTGCAGAGCGTGGACACCTAACTCCCTGGTTAAGTCGGTCCGTGTAAGCAACCGAGAGGAGGAGTGAGTCGTGGCTGCCTTCAGCCAGCGTTGCTCTGCTGTTACTTCCTGAGCTCAGGTTTCCCGCAGCCTGCCTGCCTGCTGCAGGAGCTCTCACAGGACACAACCTGCAAAAACTTGTTTAGAGCGGCACTGAAGAAGGGGCGCGTATGACTGGAGGTGCATTTTACTGAGCGGTTTACTCTGTCTTCCTTCCCCCTCCAAGATGCGGATGAAGATCAGGGCAGAACTGGACAAAGATCAAGGGTTTTTACAAGGCGATAAATCAAGTATCCTGCTGCGTGGTGTTTTGAGCTACACAAGGCCTGTTTTTCGGAGGAGATTGAATCCTTCCTCTTTGTTTTCAAACTATGGTGTTTAGCCAAGTTTCGGTAAAAGTAGATGTTTAAGATCCGGCGGTTCCTACAATGATTGAGTGAAAAGTGTTTAAGCTGGACTACAAACTCGGATTAATAACACTAGTGCTACATATTAATCAACATAGGCTGTGTTAATTCGCAGTTTCAGAGGCATTACTAGTACACTAAGTTCACTTTTAAAACAAACTAACTTCACTTTTAAAACTAACAACTATATACCCAGTGTACGCATATCAACTATTGGCGATTTCATTTCAAATTCACAGTAAACAAGCCTTTAAGTACTTTGCACGTGATGTTTGCACACAGCCTTTTGTCTGTAAGCCCTGTCTTTTTCAGATTGACTTCCCTGACTTACTGCTGGCGTAAAAGGTTTCTTATCTTCTTTATGGGGCCATCTGGACCCATAAAGAAGATAAGAAACCTTTTACGCCAGCAGTATGTCGGTGAAGTCAATCTGAAAAAGACGGGGCTTAAAGAGAAAGAAGAACGTCACTAGGACCTCTTCTCCAATGGCTGGCCACCGTTTAGGAGGCCAGCCAGTGGAGAAGAGGGGCGGGGCTTAACCTCGCTAGTGATGTTCTCTCTATCTCATTAAGTCTCCCCAGCGAGACTGCGCAAGCGCAGCCATCGCAGGCTGAGACCTAAAAACGAAACTATCTTCTTCGTGAATGTTGGGCATTCAAACACAGGAATGGTTGTCTGGTGTAGTTAATCACAGGAGAGCTCAAATAAGGACCTGCCAAATTAAGATTAATTAGGCGGGTCATTCTCCGAAGCCCGCCCGCATCTTGAAATTTTGCTATTCTTTCTGTTGATACATCGGTCGCATCATATAATTGGAGACGGGTGGCAAACATTTGGTACTCAATTTGAGACTTGTATCTTAACACATTGTTCTCAAAGTGCTCTGTTTGTAAATCTCATGGGATAATTCTGTTCAGTATGTAAAGTGTGTGTGAATAAAGGGAACTTTGAAAAGTTGTTCCCTTCTACACCGGTTTACCTAATTTGATGTCAACTTCATTGTCACAAGACAACAATGTGTGCAGTATTGTTAGCCTACCAGTAATGGGGTAAATGATTAGCATAGCATTTTTTAGTTCAATGAATAAAACTTACTTAAACATGTAATATTGCAGTACAGTATTGCTACTAGCCTCTCTGCCAGACCGCCATATCAAAGCGACACACTTTCAGTTTCCTCTTTGCTGCCTGTCTTATAATGCTACTGTATCCTGTAAATATGAAGGGTGCCAGTAAGAAATATTTTTGAAAAATAAAGCTGTTGCTTCCCCCCTAGAGTGACGCTGATTGCTTTTGCTGTGATCAGCTTCTCATCCTCCGCTGTGATTTGCATTTATTTGAGAAAGTCAAATCTCAACTTGTACTATTGAAGTACAATCAGTTTAAATATAAGAACAATAGCAAAATATTTATCTGTAGAACTGCGACTTAAATATGTTTGACATCTACATTAGCAAAGAAAGTAATGATAACTGTCTATTCATGTAATGTAATTAGCATTAAAATAAAATTATATTTTGAGTAAGTGGGCAAGGAATGGAAAATGATCGAGTGTCTCAAACCTTACTTTAAAATTCTTATTTTGCAGCAAACCGAGGAAGCGGGACAACAGGCAGCTCGCAGACGGGTGATGCACTGGGAAAGGCACTTGCATCTGTAAGGATACATTTACTTTAAAAATATATTTTTTCTCACTTTGGTTATGTAATTTTTGTCGTGTTCTCAAAATACATTTTGGATTATGAATTTCCTACCAGTAGGTGCAGGCTGGTGGTGGGGATTTTCCTATGGTTTGGTGTTCATTTTTGTGGACAAGAGTTGCAAGTATAGCCTTTTGGAAAGTAGGAATCTTAAAATAGCAAAAGTTGACGTGTGGTTTCTTGTTACCCGTATTGTTTTAACTTGAAACAAGTAGTGAGAGGGGACTGGTGGTAGACGGGACCAACATAGATGTATTGGATCGGTTGTGCTAAAGGTCAGACTTTAGTTTAAAGAACTCCCTAAAAACCACTTTTTCTCTGGGTTTTCGTTTGGGCTTACAATACAGATGTTCAACCAGAGAGCATTTTTCCTTTTGCCTTTGAGTTCATTGACAATTTCGACCTCTTGAAAGATTCTTGCCATAGTATTTCCCACCTCGGATTAACATAGATACAAGCAGAGATCAGCTGTAAATCAGATAGGCATACCTCTATAGAATTTGAAGATAGTTTTGGTTGTATATCACCTTTTCAAAGATTCCTTTTGTATTATTTTCCACCTCTGATTACCATATATAAAAGCTGAGGCTTAGGCTGATTTATATAATTTTTAAATCCTATAGATCTAACTCCGTAAAGGTAAATAGAGACATTAGACCAGTTCGTGTTTTTAAAGACTTGAAGAAGCAGTCATTATCATGTTTATTGCCACAGATTTACCCATCACTAAGGTGGCATTCTTTACAAATAAACGTTATAAATGAAAACATTTTTAAAAATTAATTCAGTTGAAGTAGTTTTCATGCATTCTACTAACATATACAAAATTGATGTTTACAAATTTCTGTCTAAAACCCTATATACATGTTTGATATAAAATGTTAGACAAAAAAAATTCCTGAATCTTTTGTTTTTCTATATTCTGGTTATTTTTTCCCCTGTTGTGTGCTGTCATATTCGTAATTTCTAAATTGGTTAAAAAACCAACTCTTCATACTAGCAATCCTGCCAACTATTGTCCCATCTCAAGACTTCCTTTGCCAGCTACAATTGTGGAAAAAATAATTAATGCAGAGCTATCCAATTTTATTCTTGACAATCAGCTTTTAGACCCAAGTCGGTTTGGGTTTAGAGCGAATCACAGTACAGAGACTGCACTGATAAAAACCACCAAAGAGATAATAATGGCACTGGATGGCGGTGGTATTGGCAGCTCTTATTTTATTGGACCTATCCGCAGCATTCGACACTGTGGGCCATGGTCTATTGGTCCACCGTCTGAACGCCGTAGGTGTTAAACGTAAAGCTCTTACTTGATAAACATCCTTCCTATCTTCATTGAGCCCAAAGCATTTTTTATATCTAGGTCTCAGAACTTGCCCTTTTAATTAAAAGTTTCAATTAAAATCTAACATCTTATGCTGTAGACAATGATATCCACTACTCTCTAAGATTGCACGACTGCATGACTGCCCTGAGCAGCTGGATGAGCAGACACTGCCTAAAACTGAACTCGAGTAAAACAGAGGTTATTCTGTTTGGCAATCTCTCTCCAGCATGGTCTCCGGCCTGGTGGCCTGGGCTCACCTCCCCCTCTAGTGACTAAAGCTAACAAGCATTTACAATGCAATAGGTCTCGCAGCATTAAAGTTTGAGTTATTGGCATTGTGTATGACAATGCGTTGCATAACATTTTTAGCAAACTTTGAATTGGTGAGCAGTGAGGGTGTGTGCAAGAGTATGCTGTTGCTCACAGCAGTTATTATTCACAGAGCTCTGATGATGCACCTCGCGTACGGGCTGACGCAGTTATTATTCACACAGCTCTGATGATGCACCTCGCGTACGGGCTCACAGCTGTTATTATTCACACAGCTCTGATGTTGCACCTCACGCACGGGGCTGACGCAGTTATTATTCACACAGCTCTGATGATGCACCTCAGGCACGGGCTCACAGCTGTTATTATTCACACAGCTCTGATGATGCACCTCAGCACGGGGCTGTCGCAGTTATTATTCACACAGCTCTGATGATGCACCTCAGCACGGGGCTGACGCAGTTATTATTCACACAGCTCTGATGATGCACCTCAGCACGGGGCTGCCGGCAGTTATTTTTCACACAGCCCTGATGATAGACCTCAGGCACGGGGCTCACAGCTGTTATTATTCACACAGCTTTTATGATGCACCTCATGCACAGGACTGACGCAGTTATTATTCACACAGCTCTGATGATGCACCTCAGGCACGGGCTCACAGCTGTTATTATTCACACAGCTCTGATGATGCACCTCAGCACTGGGCTGCCAGCAGTTATTATTCACACAGCCCTGATGATGCACCTCTGGCACGGGGCTCACAGCTGTTATTATTCACACAGCTCTTATGATGCACCTCAGGCACAGGGCTGACGCAGTTATTATTCACACAGCTCTGATGATGCACCTCAGGCACGGGGCTGACAGTTATTATTCACACAGCTCTGATGATGCACCTCAGGCACGGGGCTCACAGCTGTTATTATTCACACAGCTCTGATGATGCACCTCACGCATGGGCTCACAGCTGTTATTATTCACACAGTTCTGATGATGCAGTCCTGGGCAACATTTCAACTATGGTAACCAAAGGCTGGACCTAGAACTATATTTTGACAACAGAGGAAACATAGTCTTGCTACTTTCAATGCAAGCATTAACTTTGTGAACATTCTGTTCACAAACAGGCCGGTCTGCGCAGTGCCTCGTGCTAGCACTCAATCACCGGATGCCCAGTGAGGTCAGAATATGCCCCCCCCCCCCGCACCGCCCTCCCATTTACCATTTCACCCACAGCAGCATGCTACCCTTCCTGATCTATATGCCACGGATTTGATGATTCTGTCTTGCTGTGACCGGGAAGACCCGGGGGCCATCCAAGACTCCCCTAATAGGGAATGGTGGACTGCTATACCCCCATTGTTACCTTCGGTCCATTCCCCACAGAAAAAGTGGAGCGGTGACAACACACCTATATGGCAAGCACAGGAGGATGAAAATATGGAAGGTGCCTTTAACTGGGTGTTCAAGTATGGAGAGGACCCGCCCCCACCTGACATCAGTGCAGCTTCATTGGATAAAGCAGAGGAAGTACAACCAACAGTGTGCATCGTCACCAGAGAGGAATCGAAGGCGAGAGAAGGAGTTCGACCGGCGTTTGCAGAGAAGTGGCAAAGGCGGGAAGCAGAGGACTGCGGTGAAGAAAGAACACGTCATGCCTGCAGTAGGGCTAAACCCACTAAATTAAATAGTGCTTATAGACAAAATAAAACATCACCGTGCACCAACAGAAGTAAAAGGGCTAGTCCTCATGGGAGATTTCAAATGAAGACAAGGCGGTACTAAGGAGGGACTAACAAGGCGAATAATGATTCAGAAGCCAGCATTTAAAAAGGAGGACAAGCCAATTAAAAATATGGGTGGAGAGTGGGAGGAGCTACAAACCCCCAACTCAATCCAGCATGCCTCGCAGAGCAATGCATGCGCTGCTCAGGCTCGACCTATAAAGCCTTAAGGAAAATTTTAGGTTGAAAAGCATGCAATCCATAGTGACAACCTATGTACATTTAAAGGATCTAAAAGACTATGCTTCAATTTATTACAAAGACATGACCCATACTAAACCTGGAGCTCCACCGCTCAGATACACAGGAGTCCAAATCTACCCTGTCATCAGATCTACACGATGCTTTATTGCCTTGTATTGCAACAGGGATCAGCAGGGACCCCATAATCTCCGGGAAGAACATTTGGAGAGCCAATGGAGACTACCAAGCACAGTTTACATACCAATCAATGAAACAAGATATGCTTTAACTGCTAGGTTAGAAAAGATACAAATAAAGTACAAATACTAAATACAACCATGTTTTTGTCTCCAATCCCCAGGCACTTCGATTTACGATATCGGAATGTAGATACACAGGAGAAAGTGGCTTAAGGAGGCGGCTATGGGCGCAACTGCGTAAGGATGCTACAGGGTGCTGCCCTTTTAAATGTCATGCCAAAAAAGGCCATAGTAGAACACACAAAATTAACAAGCCCCTTTACACACACATTGCGAGACTGGTGCTAAACCTAATATGTCAGACTAGACAAGAGGGTCCCACAATGAATAAAGGAAAGAGTGTACGGTGCTTTCACTTTTTTCAAATCGTGCAAGCAAGATCCAGCTGAGCCGCCCACGAACAGAAAATAAATGAAAATGCAGACAAGGAGCTGAGCTGCCCTAAATGCAAGAGGCCACGATCTCGCCTTTACAACTAGACCGCTAGCCGAAGCGGATACAATGTCTGAGTTCGATCGACTGCTCTTTATTATAAAATACTGCGCCATTAAATGTGGTCACAGAGTAGCACGAGCCCAGACAGAAAATACCATTACCAGGCAGAATGAAAGTACACAGCGCC
Organism: Lissotriton helveticus; assembly: GCF_964261635.1. NCBI lineage: Eukaryota > Metazoa > Chordata > Amphibia > Caudata > Salamandridae > Lissotriton > Lissotriton helveticus. Next base: position 287,631,689 of record NC_136059.1, on the reverse strand, counting down.
ATACCACAGAAACTGCATCTTAAGCCCTCTGGGGCATACAGGGCAGGGCATCAAGTGCTGGATAATGGCCAAAACCCTCATAATTGAGTTCTTTGCTGTTAGATGAAAAGGGGAATCAATTAGGCATGCCGTTAAAACGAGAAATGCGCGAAACACAAATGAATTACATTACGAGCATACCTGTGTTTCAGGCACTTACTGGCAAGGCTGAAAGGAGACGAAAGACACGAAAGCAGAGCGACAGAGCTGCTGAACAGGAGAGCGAGCCCTTCTTAAAATGGCCAATGACTGCAATATGTGCGCGCGCACTCGAAAACGAAACCTAGCGTGGGGGCGGGACTTCCGTCTTGTGCGCGAAGCCCGCTCCCACGGAGTTCCTGGTCCGAGGAGCAATGGTGACGCGGGGCTCCCATGCCCGAGGGAGAGCCCCGCGGAGGCGACAGAACACCGGATTGGCGGTAAGTGGGCCTTAGTTGGGGGGGGGGGCGCTTGTGTGTGTGTGTGCGCGTGTGTGTGTGTGTGTGTATGTGTGCTACGGCGGGGGTGTCTCTGTATGTGTGCGTGTATGTGCACTCCTGTGTGTGTCTCTGTGTGAGACGGCGGGGGTGGGGGGGGAGTGTCCTGTGAGTGTCTCTGTGTGCGACGGAGGGGGTGGGGGGAGTGTCTCTGTGTGCGTGCGTGTATGTGCGCTCGTGTGTGTGTGCGCATGCGTGCAGGGGGAGGTGTGCCTGTGTATGTTTGCGCTTCCCAGGAGACGGCCATGGCGAGCGCGTTCACGCGCGCGTGGCCTGCGCCGATCGCTTTTTTGGAGATGCGCGCGGCCAGGTGCTGTCTCCTGGGAAGCAGACTCAGCAACAATAGATCTCTGGCGAGACAGCGCTTACGCGCTGTTCAACGCCACGAGACCTAAAAAGCTAGGCGTTTATCATGGATGATAAGCTCAGATATGAGGCCCAGGTGTCTAAGGTATTGTCCTCCCCTATTGTATCATTAGAACCTTGAGAAAAATCTTTCATTTTATCCCCAGAAATACTAGGAAGACTGTTGTCTCCTCACTAATCATGTCAAAGTTGGACTATTGTAATGGCTTGTTTATGAATCTCCAGGTAAAACTCCCCGGGAAGCTCCAGGCGATGCAGAATGCAGCAGCCCGACTGACTTTGTATATCCCCAAATACCAGCCGATATCCGCAGACATTCGGTAACTTCATTGGCTCCTGGTGCGACAACAAATTAAATTTGAGGCGCTCTGAGGCCCATAAAGCCTTGCACGTGGAGAAGTGTGGCTCACTGGTTAGAGGAGGCAGACCTGGAAGCAGAGGTCAGCCCGGGCCCAGGGTTCAATTCCCGGCTCGGCGGGGTCTTGAGTCCTAAAATGTCCATGGACTCGACAATTCTCGCTCCGGTGCCTACTCGATTCACGGGTTCATACTCTGCGACTCTGGGCAATAGCTTGCTTAATCTCCACAACGGCCCCTCGCGGCGGGATGCCTGGCTTTCACCTTGCGGATACCCTGCCGGGGTTATCTCACAGGGGAATACCAGGACGGGTTCCCTAAGCAAGCGCTTAGAAACCGCCTGGTGATTTGCGCTATATAAATTCCTGTACATTTACATTTATGGAGAAGGACCGAAATTTCTTTGGAAGGTTTTCTAACTGGCATACTCCAATCAGACATCTGCGATCAACTAATGCTAGATTGATTACCAGCACAATAATCAGGAAAGTTAACTGGGTAGGAAGGAGGTTCATTAGCAGCAAAGCCAGACTGGGGAACTCTCTTCCATTGCATCTTAGGACCATACCCACCCTTGCTTTCTGAAAGGAACTCAAGACTTGGCTGTTTAGCAATTAGTAATACCCCGGATCAGTAGCTCATGTTTCTGCAAGCGCCAAGACACCTATGGGTAGATGCGCTCTATATAAGTCTCTATAATATAACATAACTCAATACAGCAGAGTGGGCTCTAGGTTACACAAGAAACAATGTTGTGATTGTTTTTGTTTAGGGTATGTTCTTTAGTGATCTAGCCAATTGCCATGTGAAAGCAGTTTGTCTTCCTTATTTGTGAGTAAGTTTATTGAGGTATTTAGACCAATAATCTAAGATTTGGATAATAGTGAGGACCCAAATAAAATATATTGAACTTAATTAAATAAATTCAGTGGCAATGTAATTTTATTTCATTTGAGGAAATCTGAAGTTTAATTAGATTTACTTAAATGTATCTCTGCACTTGAGTATCTAGTTAATTTCTGTCTTACTTGGCATTTTAAGTGTAACTTGATACACTTTCTCTATAGTTGGCAGTAAGACATTTTGTTGAAAGGTTGTATGGGAGAGGGGCCACAGTGCTCATATGAGCAGTGACTGCTGTTTTCCCCCACTGCCAAAATGGAACATCCCACGGAGGAAGTGGTATTTCATTTAAGTTAACATTAGCTCGTCTTAGCTAGCTTGGCCTGATCAGCAAGGTAATTTTCAGAGAAAATATGTAGAAGCTGTGGAGAAAAACCAAACAATACAGTTGAAGAAAAACGGTCCTGCCAAGTTTAATTAAAAAACAAAAAATAGTATTAAAAGGTAATACAAAAATTCCAGTTGGAACGAGGTTGAAATGTTATGTAAAGTAAAAATGTGCTGTTGGAAACAAATACAAAAGTTGGTGTTAGAATATTTCAATGGAAAAGGAAAAATAGCCATGAATTTGTATGTGATCTTCAGAATACTGACCTAGGCACTTTACATGTTCAACACAGTAGTGTGTAGAGTTGGGCTGAGATTGGTGGCTGAATGCAGAAAAAAGATCTGCTTGCACACAATATTTAGGAGAGAGAAACCTTTGAATAGGGGCAGTCCTGGAGACGTTATCTGAGCAATATGAGATAAGATGAAGTGGCTGGTCTCTTTGATAATTTCTGTGTTTAGATTGAATTACTATTTTGGAGTTCAAAGTCTCTAGTCAAGACGGCCTCATGAGGCCAGTCTAGCATTAGAGGAAACTCCTTCAAGCACCTTTTCAAAAAATTGAACAGCTATATGTGAGATGGTTTGACTTTACAACAAGGTTGCATCTTGGTCATATGGTTGCTTCTATCCGGTCTTATCCACAAATAGAGCAAAAGCTCTGACTAGATACAACATTTCACAGAAAATGTGTTTTAAGGTAAAATGGTCATTTTTTAAAATAGTTACAATGTGTTTTGTTTTTTTTGCCCATCTCATAACCCCCGTTAATTTTCTCAACTGTAGACTCTCACACTTTGATTTCTATATCGGGTGCAACGCTCCCTCCATAGCCTCCAGTGCTTCTGACTCAGGAATCTGTAAGTCCATCTTCAGGCGACGGCTATCTCTAGTAGGCAAAATCCCTACTAGTTCTGTTGATTTGTTTGGGGGAGTGGTTCTCCTACTTCTTGCCTTGGCGGATGAATATTCAAGCGGGTGAAAGCAACAGTTCTTCCAATTATTGTTTGTCCTGGGTCCTCCCTTTTTCTGACATTCTACTGGGACAAATACGGTTTCTCTTAAGAAATGCCTAGTTTGTTATTAGAAGGCATGCCTATTCTCCTTTACTCAAGACATTTACTGTAGTACACTCTGTTTACAGCTCTAAGAAAGGGTCCTCTGCCACAAAATTATGTCCTAGAGTTATACTAGAGGAGGTTGGAATGAACAGCTAGCTCAACTCCTATCTATGTACATCTCTCTGGTCTTTTTTATGTGAAAGCACAGCTAGAAGCTAGCCGCAGAAAGCTGGAGCACATCTCTAAACCTCAGGCATGACCCCCAGCACTTCTCACACAGGCTGCACTATGATGCCAGGATCTTCCAACTATGCACAACAAATAGGCTAGCCTCTCTTAAACCTCTGCTTAGCTCCATATTTAAACACAGAGACAAGATCACTGCAACATGTGTGGAGCACTGCTTCCAACCTCTCCAAGTACTTGCCTCTTAGGGCACACTATAAACCCAAGGTCGGCTAGCTATTCACAATAAAACAGGATAGACTTACTTGACCACCCAAAAACACTGTGAGGCATCAGCCAGAATAGGACATCTTCCAGTGTTTACATGATATCAAGTCAAGCTAGAGACTCCACTGGACGTTGAAGGGACCAGGACGCTAAAGACTTGTGTGGTAGGATTCAGTCCACAGCAGGCGTCAGATATCCAAAGTCGACTAGTAAAATGCTTAGCACAGTCAAAACATAAGAACACACAATGGAGATTGAATTCCTCATATTAGGTGTTTTTGTTCTTTCAGTGTGGAACTTACAGTATTGGCTGCAGCTTAAGCCCCATTGTTTACGTTTAGTAAGAGTAATCCGAACTCGTTTGCACATTTTGTTTCAAAACGCACTGTGACTGTGACGTGCATTATGGACCTGTTAGGCAGTTTTAGGTCATTAGAATCTGATTTCAAGGTGTGTGCGCGTAAAAGTTTATAGTTCATTGAAAAGTGGATTAGAATAGATTTCCGAACGTGATATTTGAAAATAAAGAGAGCATCCATCTAGGGTGGTAGGCTAGATTTTTTTGTTGTGTGACTTAAAGCTAAACTCTGAAAAAAAGGTAAGAGGGACATGTTGGTCATACGACTTTCCCTATGTATTGAAGGTAGACATTTAATATGTTGCTATTCTTAACAAAAAGCCATTTTGGAGGCATATGGCAGAAATGTGATGACATCATGTGCACCATAAAAAAAAGTTGTCGTTGGTTAGTTTAATCACATGGAATTAGGCTTAATCTAACTTGCTTGGCCTCCTAAAAGTGTACTAATTCAGCTCAGCTTAGTTCTCATAACCCGTTCAGTTTCAGGAGGTAAGTCCCTCATAAAACAGTATGATACATTTACTTTACGTTCGACTTAAACCCTGGTGCTAAACTGAGTCATTTCAGTCAATGTTTAGACTATCACAATATATGAAAATGTGAATGGTATTTCTAACAACTGGGTTTCTGCAGTAGGAGACATATGGACACTAACATGTTTAGGTCACTTTTACCAATGCCTATAATAACGATCAGTGAGGCCTGTACTCCCCAGGCTGTACCTCCATGAGTAGGGTTTCATTGAAAATTGTTTCTATGTGATACTGTGTTTTTATCTTTTAACAACTTTTATATTTCAATCTTGTTGCTGCCATCCCTCTATGTATACATGTTTCTGTTCTTTAGCCTTTCATTGGAGAACCTTCGTTTACAGCATTTGGTTTAGTAGCCTTGTCAACCAGTCTGTAAACTGACTAAAAGCCCTGGAGAAGTGTTTTTAAAAACTGGATACAAACCCTGAAATAAGTTCTTAGTATACATATCGGAAAAATACCTCTTTTAACCCAGTTTTGTCTCTTTATGCACCCCAACGTTCCTCTCGGTGTTCGAAGGTGTTCTATTTAACCACTTTGATTAAGCATACAGTTCCACCTCAGTTTGATCATTTTTACTAACTTATCTCCAATCCTGCATATGATTTATTTATCAGATATCTAGTTTCTCTTTTGTGAACTGAAGTTAATCTAATTCCTGGCCATTTGATCGAAGACCTTAGATAAAGCCCTGTTCGGGAGAAATTTCCCACCAATTCCAGTGAATTTGAAACACACCTGCATGTAATTAGCGCACGTGTCAACAGAGTTCTTGTCCTATTATAGGACTCTAGCAGTCTTTCATGAAACATTGAACTGGAGTGAAGATATGATGATTTCTGTGGGTACTCCACAGTTGATGATATCAGGGTAGGATGAACATTTGCTCATCTGAATTATCTGTGTCCTCTCCTCCAGAAATTAGCGGAGCCATTGGAAGGCCAAACCACTGACCTGGACTATTTCCCTCAGGCAAGTCATGAACAAGACTACTGCAAACAGCTGACCGTTGAAGCATGATCAAGAGTCGCATGCCCACCTCAACCTAAGATAATTCCTGTAGCAAAGATTCCTTCTTTATAGAAGCAAAATGTGTCCCTTCTGTTAGGAGTACAGATGAATCACGGGTTATGGTCTGCCAAGCTCTCAAGACAACCTTCCCAACTTGAAAATTAGATTTGTTCAAAGTCATCTACAAATTAAATCAACTCTGCAATAGGTGGCTCATAGAGCCTCATCCACTTTATTTGAGATGACCCGAGCTGGAGAATTTGAACTAGCCTTTTCTTTATTCCTATATTTGTTCCATAAGAGTGCAAAGATGTTATTTTAGGTAGCAGATATATAAAACACACACACACACACACACACACATTATATAGGGTATGACGACATTGGAGTAAAACATTTGCAAAGAAAAGAAACCTGTAAAACCATAACTTAGGTGACCTAGGCTTGTCACACAAATATAGTTCAATTAAGTATCTGACATCAGGTTGAAATACATGTTAAATATGAGACCATGAAAATGACAATGTAGTAAAAAGTAAGACATAAATATATAACGGCCTAGATTGTCTATAAGCTTATGAAAGAAAAGATTGGTAACCCCTGTGTCACCATAAAAACTTGAATAGTGAACTACATTTAACGGGAGGGCAGGATCTCTCTTTTTGCTTTTAAGAAGGGCAGCACTAAACAATGAAAGGACAGTTTTCCTTGCCATCACACATCTTTGATGTTCTATAGGATCACTGTTGCAATATTTCATCACATCTGTAACCTCTTAAACAAAACCTCTATATATAATCATTTTGCTCTGATATTATTACCTTCTTAAATGAGACACCATTCTTGCAAACTGTCTCAAATCTTTTCTGAATGCCCCACTAAGTAAATAATGTAATTAGGATAGTTTGCATCTAGCTCCACACCATATACATTTGAACAAATATATATTTTAAACGATGCCTTACTGTTTAGAAGAATATTGAGATTTCGGATTTCAGCATTAACACTTATTTCAATTCTTTAAGGGGTTTTCTTTAATATGGAGGACACAACTGAGCCTACGTCTTAGGACTCGGGCTACTGATCTGGTGTTTGTATTAATTGGGGGAACAGACAGTTGTCAAACTTTTCACATTGCAAGGAGGATGTGAGCATGCGCAAACTCAGCTTACCTTTTACTAGAAACTGCATAAACCGTATGTATATGTTTTGGTGCAGCTCTGTGACACTGTTGAGTACTGATTCAAAATTAGAGGGATCGTATGAAGGATGATATAGCAGTCTTGAAAAATGGCTTTGTCATAACCCACGCCAGTAATATACGCGTTATGGGTTCTAGATACATGAAGCACTCTAACATTTAATGCTCACAATTTTGTGTGAAGTTGTTTCTGTGTGGGCACTCCACTTATTTTTGTATATATACTGCTGCCTTCATGTTCCTCACCAATGGTCTGTTACAGCCACAGTTTGTTATTGGTGATAGGAAACATTACTGTCACCATTCCAATGAGAACGAAGGCATACAATTTAAATGTGTTACTCTGATCATGTACAGTATAAGACATAGGGTCTCCAAATGATGTTTTTCTTATTTTGTTTATTTCTCCTTTATACGTAAATGTGCTTAGTATGCCGAAGTGTGATCAGAGATGGAAACTAAAGTAGTTAATAGAAAATGTAATTACATGTTTGCAGAATGTAACTCTCCAAATATTTACAGTGTCAAATCAGATATATTTGCTACTTAATATTTAACACATACCCTTAAATCGATTTGATCAGGGGTGAATAATCAGTGTCAAATGTCCTAATTCTCGTTCAGTGGTTTTACGGCGTTGCAAACCTGAATGCATAGTTTTCTTGTCTCCCTTCAAATGCGGTGGATTAATCGCTTGTCTTTTCTTTGTCTTGTTAAAGATTTATTCTCCAGATCACACCAACAACAGTTTCTCTTCAAACCCTTCAACTCCTGTCGGATCACCACCCTCGCTCTCAGGTACAATAATCTGTAATGCTTTACTCTTCTCAAAATATGCGCATTGCGTACATTTATATTTGTAAATTCATAGAGCTCAGATTGCATACATTTTATTTGTAAATGTGTGGTGTTCAGAATCCGTACAGTTGCATTTTTAATGCAGTGGTGCTAAGAATACGTACATTTGCAATTGTAAATCTGGTTTTCGGAATGTGTACACGTGTATTTGTGAATGTGTGGTATTCTGAAGGGGTACATTTATATTCGTTAAAGTAGAGAGTTGCTGCCATCTGGAAACTTGGATTGATAATTTTCTTGGCTTACTTCTGGCAATGTGCGAGCATTCATTGTCCAAGAAGTACCCCCGCCCCAAAGTTGAAAAATTACTTGGGGACAGAATTCCCTATACTATTATACTTGGACTAAAGCAGACTTTTCTACATACAAATTAATTTACAATATCATCTCATGTTCAAGTTCTCAAGTCGCCAAAAGTACATTTCTCTAAGTGAACCTTCAGGTTAGATTACCTGGCTTCCCCACATTACTAGTTTTCTCTGAGTTGGTGATTACACATTCCATATATTATACTCAAGTTCCATAATGCAGCTATGTAGTCAAATGCTCATGTGCCTATGTCTAGCGATTAAATAATATTTGGAGTATAAGTTAAGAGAATACATGTGTGAGCAAATCATCTAAAGATATAATACATTATGCACAGTTGAACCTGGGTACTAGCAATCTCTAAGGGCCATATGTATCAAGGTACCCATTTGCGATTCTGAAATAGCGATTTTTAAGAAATCGCTATTTCAGAATCGCAACTTGGTATGTATGTACAAATTCGCATTTTTTTGCGAATTCTTAGTATTCCTTAATTGCGATTAGCAAATTAGGAATTGCAGTTAAGGAATACTTTCCCTTTCATTTCTATGGGCCAGGAGACCCATAGTAATGAATGGGAAGTTATTCTCAATTTTGCGATTCGCAATTTGAAAATCGCAAATTGAGAATAATTTCAAGGGTGCAGAGGTGTCCAAAGGACACCCTGTGGCACCCCTGAAATAAGCATGGGTGCACGTGGTGCACATGTATGTGCGTCACATGGCACTTTGAAAAATGCCAAAATTTGCATTTTTCAAGGAATTCGCAAATTACCACAAACTTGAAGTTGGTGGTAATTTGCAATTTCTTAGGGACAATTTGCAATTTTTTTGCTTCATACATTGCATTTAAGGAATCGCAAAATTTGCGATTACTTAAATGCAATTGCAAAATAAGGAATCGCAAATTTTGTGACTCCTTATTTTGCACCATATTTTCCTTTATACAAACCATTTTGCAAATTCGCAAACGCCGAAATTCGGCGAATTTCGGCGTTTGCGAATGCAAATTTGCAAAATGGTATCCGAATTTGCTTCATACATATGGCCCTAACAGCTTTAATGAATACAAATGTGCTGATTCTAAAATGGCCGCTGTTAGGGAGGGCCTAATTTTCAAGAAGTGAGGAATTCCTAACTTGGTGCCCTTAGAATAAAATGCCTAGCTTCCTTTACTGGTCAGGACAGATAGAGTGATGGAATAGTTGCTTCGAAAAATAAAATAAACTGTGGCAGTTACAGGCTTTGTGAGGAGCGGTTAAAGATTCTGTTAGCACACACCTTCAACATGTTAGCACTAATAAGTTGTGAGGCACTTTTGGAAACCTCTGTAATTATTCTGGTAGATGTAAGGCTGGAAATAGGATCGAAAAGAAGGAACCCAATGAAGAAAGTTTTTTAATCCGCCATTACTGTTGCTGTCTGCCAGTTCACTGATACTTCTTGGTTGATAACCGAACTTATAGACCAAGATGTTCCAGGTGCTAGCCGCTATCTTCCGAGACAGAATACAGCAACTTACGTGACAACCTCTAGACTTTGAGCTGTTTACAGACCTTTAGATTGATCATTTATGTGTTATAGGTTTAGACTTCCACAGTTATGCATGCAGAAAAGGAACGCCAGAACCATCCATCTTTTTAGCACGTATATTAAGGTACAAAGTTGGGCATTGTTGCAAAATATATATGAATATCCATATAAATTCATGTGTATGCACTTCAAAAGATATCATGCTTAGATAGATCACATTAACATGAGACCTGGAGCTCAAAAGGGATTCATATCTGACTTTGACTGGACAAGCTTCAACAAGCTATTCTGTACCCAGGTCACCTTGCTTGTCCTGACTACATGATATTTCTTATTCTGTTATGCAAGTTGCTTACACAGTGCTGAGCCAGCATTTCTGGTCTGCCCATATCTGGCTGTTTATAATTTGCATGGTGCAGACATTGCACATCCATGTTAGCCATATTTGGCTTGGTGCCGTATTCTAGTTCCACTGATATGGCATTTCATACTGTATATAACACCTAGAAACTTGTCACTCTGGGAAGAAGCGGTCTGAGAGCCCCTAAAGTGGCAGATCTGGTTTCTTCCTTGCTAATTAGCAATGATGCATGCTTTTGGTACCAATAAATACATTTCTGGGCATTCATTTGATCCTGGGAGGGTGCCAGTATTTCCCCATCAGGCATGTTACAAAAACAAATGCAGTGAAGACTAAAGAGTTTGGTAATGGAATTGTGGACCAATGTACAATTGTTCACAAAGCATAGAAGGTGCTGTCATTGGGCCCAGGGAAAATTGCAGATATGATCTGTGATCTAATGTATGAGACACTATAGATGTCGGCTGCCTTGTGCAGGGTCTACATACCTTAATACAAGATGTGCGAGAAGAACCAACCAAAAGGGGCCACTGCTGGCAAGTCTTGAAAGATCAGTAGAATTAAATGAATCCGAGGTTTCTGGGTCTGAGGGGAATGAGGCAGAACTTGTTTTCCTCTCAGGGCTAGTAACCTACAAAATCTCCTTGACCTAAGTGACATGCACTTGACCTCTGACCCTGAAAGCTGAGCAAATGTGACAAGTTAACAAGATTTAAAAGCATTTTTATTGCTCATTTACTTTGTGAGCAATAAAGATGCCTTTAAATCTTGCTATCTTGTCACATGTCCTCTGCTTTCAGAGGCAGAGGTCAAATGTCAGTTTGTCTACCTACTAGTAGGACCCAAAAATAGCTCCTCCTGAATTAATCTGACTGGAATGCAAGGGGTCCAGTGAATTTTTCGAGCCCTGCCTCTTATGCCACTGAACATGCTGGCATAAAGGGCACAATTGATTACAAAGCCCAGTTTGTTCATCTGTAAATATTTATTTAATATGGCTTTTCTTTTTTGTGTAGTTCAATTTTGTTTTGTTTAGTTTATCTATCATTACATGTCATACATGTAATCATCATTTATATATGAAGTGTAAAATGGTCCAGTGAAGCAGCACAAGTTTCCAATCAAAACAGAACTCCTAACTATACAGTATAAGTTGCCCCCTCCGCGGTCTTCGCCTATTTTTCACCACTTGAAACCTTTCATATATAATATTTCTGATATAATGTTACATCTTCATATTTCACTGATTAACCCTGTGTTCATTATATCAGTAATAACTTGCTTCTATTGTCGCAAATGAATGAGTAATGGGAACTCCGCTGGTGGATCTTATCCTTACTATCTTAACATCCTTGGTGTCTGAAAACTGTACCCTATACCTTGTCAAATTGTACCATTCTGTTGTTGAGTTTGTATATAATTTGTTCATGATACAATATTGTGCATGTCTTCTAACTAGGCCTGGTATGTCGGTACAGTGATCTTACAGTACCATACAATGCCTGGTTTAGCTACTGCTAGTGCTGTAGACAGCTATCTATTGATGTGGGAGGATAGTCTTGGTAAGCTTGAAGTGCTATTTAATACTGCTAGTTTGGCAGTCAGGAGCATGGTAATGCCTTGCCATGTTTTCTTCTGTGGTCGCTCTCATAGTGTGTATACCATATTACAGTCAGTGGATTAACATTTCGAGCAAATTGCCTTCAGGTTCAGTTTAACCTTCTCTAGCTTAGTTAGGGATCACGACCTCCAGGTAGCTGAATTTTAACTATGCTTCTATTAGACATTTGTTGTGAGTCTCTGATAGAGAATTTCAGTCTTCGTCTCAGAATTTGATGTCAAACTTTGTTTTCGACCAGTGTTGGAGAGCACCTGAATTTTGGACGGGAGAAGAAGTTAGCAATCGGTGTCGAGTAGAGCCCTGAGGCAGTATCTTTGAAAGCATCCAGGTGTGGATGTAGCAGACAATAGGTTATCACTGCAGTATTGTATGAGTAGTCCTTAATTCATATTTAAAGAAATGGGATAATTGTATACATCTCCAGTATTGTTGTAGATTACATTCTAAATTTAAGGTTAAAAGGGTTTGATTGATCCCGTCGCTAGTACGTCTTAAATTGTAGTATGCCTTTCTCTATTCATGTCGATCATCGTAATTTTCACTGTTCCACCGAAAGTGCTTTGTTGGACGCTTTCAGGTGTGTTTCTCCTGCGACTTTAAGCAGTAAATGTGCTCTGTGCCATGCATATAGAGAGGAGTATATGATTGAATTCCCTACAGATAGTCTATGTGGCTAACATGTACATACATATCTAGCCCCCCCCAGTGCAGTATATTCTTTTCTATATGTGTGCTGGATGATGTTTCTATGTGTGTCAGTAACATATAATACTCTGACACCAACTAATGTGCCAACCAATGTGACTCAATGTGTGGGAGGTGTGTCCTCCAACCATGGTGGCTGCATGTAGTTTTAGGGCTTTTATTCTAGGCTCAGTTAGCCTCATATGAAATATTTGATGCTCTTTTTTGTTGTCCTTTGGTGGTCACTTGGGATTTTCGAATGGTGGCATCCCGAACATGTAATTAAACCTGGGTGCAATGTTCACTCTACCCTAAGGAGACAGTTACAATTTTGATCACCTTGGAAAATCCAATGCTTTGTTTTCCGATAATTGACGTACGTTGCCCTTGACCATATTTTGTAGTCCTCTTTTACTATTTATTCCCTTTAAAGGCCATTTTCTCCTAGGGAGGCTTTGGTTGTGGAGTAGGCATTGGCAGTCCCACTTTATTTTGTATCCCCAGAACTCTGAGATGTTAGTAGTCATGGTTATGAGTGCATGAATCAAGATGTTCAATAGTGTGAGGAGTATGTGGTGTACATAATGCATTGCCATATGTTCAATGTTCACCTGTCACTATGTGAGTGCTGCTAATATTTTGATCTTGAGCCATGACATTTGCCAGTGGTTCTAATGTGATTAGACATAGAAGAAATAATAAGGGAGCACCCTTGTATCGTACCTCTCTGTAGTCGTAGTTTTTCTTTTTTTTTTTTTTTCAAAAAACCTTTATTGAAATTAAAATCGCAACATAATACAGGTTTGCATTGCGGTAATAAAACAGTCACAAATCACACCATCAAATACAGAGCACAGTAAAATAAAGGAAAGAAGAACGAACCACAAAGGGGATGTCCTGCCCTACGGACCAGGACACTCTGCACTATCTCAGAAGGCAATTATCGAGACTCCAGAAGGGAGCCACTGAGAGGCTGACTCGATAGAGGGGTGCTTCCAGCGGCATTTTCCCTGGCATTTGGAGCGTCAGATGTAGGGGAATGTATAGGGGAGTCATCGAGGGCAGCTAAACAATGTAGGAATAGAAAAATGAGTGGAGCCCATATATCCGGGGGTCTGCTAGCAGCCGGCATCAGGTCCGAGAACGCACCCATCTGAAAGAAACAGGTTAGTATTAGATTCCTTACCTTAGAATATCCCCAGGCGTCAGACTGGATCCGGATATTTTTGCGTAGCAGTACCCTTGCGCGTCGTTTGGCGTCGTCTGTGGCTCTGCGTCCGTCGTCTGCACCGGAATGACGTCGCTGAAGTACTTAGCCGCCGCCCTCGCGCGCTGACGTCAGTTCTTCTATTTTCCGCGCCAGCAAGCGCCGATCCGGAAAAAGTGGTACCCTTAGTCAATTTTTGACTAAACTTTTTCGATCATTTTTTATCTACTTCGAAGTCTATACGACTCCGACGGTGCCGGTAGGGATGCCCGGGTTCAAACCCTGCATCGACTGCGACCGACTGATGTCGGTTACCGACCCCCATCGCCGGTGCCTTCATTGCCTAGGCCTCGACCATGACGACAAGGCATTTTCCGACTGTCGAGCCCTGACGTCTAAGGCTAGACGGGATCGGTCCCGCAAGCGACTTGAGCTCCGGCAGTCGGCCCCGCACCGCTCGAGGTCCCGGTCCGCGAGGAGGTTGAGGGATCGGTCGCGGGGTCGGAGCCACCATGGCTCCAGGAGTCGTCCACGGTCTTCAGGCTCCTCAGGTAAGCACAAGAAGTCGAAGAGACATCATCGCTCTTCCGACTTCCCCCGACGGTCGTGCGACGCGGACGGGGGTTCGGGCGACACCGCCCGCGCGGCTCCGCCGGAGCCTCGGGCGTCACAGCCTGCTCCATACCTGACGGTTCTTGGGCAGCACGCGACGCCGGAGGAGATCGAGGCCTTCCTCTCGGCCATGAGGTCGCTCACTCCTCCGTCGGGCTCCGTGGCGCCTTCGGGCTCTGCAGCCCCGACTGGGAGTCCCTACGGGCCGGTGCTTCGGCCCGACGCCGCCGGTGACTTCGGTCCCGGCGCCGCAGGCTCCTGCAGGATCCAGTTCCAGATCCGGGTTGCCGCCGGTCGACCTCAAGACCTCGCCGGCGCCGGCCCCTAGGGGGTCGCCCCCGGCGCCGCCTTCGGGCGGCACCGTCCCCGATCCCACCCTCGGTTCGGGTCAGGCACCGGACCGGCGCACTCTGCGCCGTATCCGACGCCGATGGGAGATTTCTACTTCTATGACCCGGCCCCATCCTTTGGTCCTGAGTATCAGGAGATGGGTGGTGAGGGGGATTGGGAGGGGTCTGAAGACCCTCTGGCATGGGAGTGTCAGTCCTACCAGGACTGGTCAGGAGAGCTAGGGGACGCCAGTGGTCTGGATACCTCGCCAGACACTGGTTTTGTCTCCCCTCCCACCGTGGCTATGGAGGAGGGGGCTGCTTATAGTGTGGTGTTGATGCTGGCGGCCAAGGCCCTACATCTTGAGCTCCCCGTCGCGGCCGTGAGGACTAACCTCCTCACTGAGGTCCTTAAACCGCAGGCAAGCTCGGCCGAGCCTCTGCTGCCGTTTAATGAGGCCTTGTCTGACGTTCTTTTGGGCACCTGGTCCAGGCCCGCTACAGGTCAGCCTGTAGATAGGAACATGGCCAGACGCCATCGCCCGGCTCCGGGCGACCCTGCTTTCCTGTCCACCCACCCAACCCCCGAGAGCCTGGTCCTCTAACTCCCAGACCACGTTCCCGTCGCCTCCCCCCGATTGGGAATCCAAGATGTATGAACAGTACGGAAAAAAGGTATTTTCATCCATAAGTTTGGGATTGCGGTCAGTTAACACCGCATGCCTCTTGGGCCGCTACACCCACTCTCTGTGGGACACGATTGCGGACGTGCTGCCACAATGTCCGGAGGAGGTCCGGGCTAAACTTAACCAAGCCCTTGCGGAGGGTCGAGATGCGGCACGGTACTCCATCCGGTGTGGGCTGGATACCACGGACTCACTGGGCAGAGCGATGGCAACAACGGTGGTGATTCGTCGCCACGCCTGGTTGAGGTCCGCCAACTTCTCGGCTGATGTCCAGAACACTCTTATGGACATGCCGTTTGATGGCCGTTGCCGCTTTGGCGACAAGGAAGACCATGTGCGCTTTGAGGACTCCAGGGCTACGGGCAAGTCCTTGGGCCTCTCAGCCCCACGCCAGCAAACGGGTGCGTTTCGCTCCTTTCGTGGCCAAGGAAGGGGCGCCCCCACACGTGCTGCCAGCCACGCACCGCAGTCTAACATCCAGCGCGGTGGCAGCCGTGGAATCCGTGTGGCGGCGGTCGGGGACAACGGCGTGGCCAGTCCACACCTGCCCCTGCAGCATCTGCCTCGAAACCTTCCGAGTTTTCAGGCCCATGTGACGCCAGTGGGAGGCAGGGTTCGCCATCACCACCTCCACTGGCGCACTGTTACATCGGACAGGTGGGTGCTGCAAATCGTCCGAAGGGGCTACTCCCTCCCCTTCGAGATGACCCCTCCAGCCATGCCACCGCGTGTCAGGGGATCACTTGACACTTCTCAGAGAGGAAGTTACGGCCCTCTTGGCCAAGGGGCCATCGAGCGCGTTCCTGGGCCAGAAGTAGGGTGTGGTTGTTACTCCCACTACTTTCTGGTACCCAAGAAGGGCAAAGGGGGCCTACGCCCTATCTTGGACCTGCGGAACGTCAACGGCTTCCTCCGGCAGGAGAAGTTCAAGATGCTGACACTAGCTCAGGTCCTAGCTGCCCTGGACCCGGGAGACTGGATGGTAGCGTTGGACTTGCAGGACGCTTATTTTCATATCCCCGTCCTGCCGGCCCACCGGCGTTACCTGCGGTTCACGGTAGGCCACGAGCACTATCAGTTTACCGTGCTCCCCTTCGGCCTTACCAGCGCCCCACGGGTGTTCACGAAAGTGATGGCGGTGGTCGCAGCTCATCTGCGCAGGTTAGGGGTTTCAGTCTTCCCCTACCTGGGCGACTGCTTGTTGAAGGCGGGCTCGCCCCAGACAGTCGTCAGCCACCTCCAGACTACGGCCGACCTCCTGCACCTGCTGGGGTTCTCCATCAATGTGCCAAAGTCACACCTGTGTCCCTCTCAGAAGCTCCTCTTCATCGGAGCGGTTCTAGACTCAGCGCACTTTCGGGTTTATCCTCCCGAACAGCGGATTCGGGATATTCAGGCTATGATTCTGATCTTTCAGCCGTTATCCCAAGTCTCGGTCAGGTTGACGCTGGGGCTGATGGCCTCCTGCATCCTTCTGGTGCATCACGACAGGTGGCGGATGCGGGCTCTGCAGTGGGATCTGAAGTTTCAGTGGGCCCAGCATCAGGGCAACTTGTCCGACCATGTCTTGATCTCGGAGGGCACTGCTAAACAGTTGCAGTGGTGGCTCACAGACCGCGATTGGGTCAGTGGTAGATCTCTCTCCCTACCCCAACCGGAGCACGTAGTTGTGACGGACGCGTGCCTCCAGGGCTGGGGGGGCCACATGGGAGAGGCGGAGATCAGAGGCCTCTGGTCTCCGGCGGAGTCCCAGCTCCGCATCAACCTTCTGGAGCTGCGGGCGATCCGGCTTGCACTGAAGGCATTCCTCCCCTCTGTCCGGGGGAGTGTAGTGCAGGTGTTCATGGACAACACCACCGCCATGTGGTACTGCAACAAACAGGGCGGGGTGGGGTCGTGGACCCTATGCCAGGAGGCTCTGCGCCTCTGGCAGTGGCTGGAACATCAGGGCGTGACCCTGGTGGTTCAACACCTGGCAAGTTCTCTGAATGCCAGGGCGGACGAACTCAGCCGTCGGTGCATGATGGATCACGAATGGCGTCTGAACTCGGATGTGGCGCAAGGTCTCTTTCAGCAGTGGGGAGAGCCTTGGTTAGATCTATTCGCCACCGAAGAGAACGCGCAATGTCATCAGTTCTGCGCGTTGGAATTTCCAAGGCGGCACTCGCTCGGAGACGCTTTTCGCCGCGAGTGGAGCTGCGGTCTGTTTTACGCCTTTCCGCCAATGCCACTTCTGCCCAGAGTGCTGAAGAAGATCAGGCGCGACCGGGCCAAAGTTATCCTTGTGGCTCCGGACTGGGCACGAAGGTACTGGTATCCCGAGTTACTCAGTATGTCTGTTGATCCCCCGATTCGTCTGCCTCTTCGGGAGGACCTTCTGTCGCAGCAGCAGGGGGTCCTCCACCCGAACCTGTCCAGTCTCCACCTCCATGCTTGGAGATTGAGCGGCGACAGTTGAGGCCATTTGACTTGCCTCCTGAAGTTTGTACTGTGATTCTGGCAGCCAGGCGTCCCTCCACAAAGTCAGTATACGCCTGCAGGTGGAACAAATTTGTGGCATGGTGCACAGCAAAGGCTGTGGATCCTCTCTCTGCACCCCTTTCTGAAGTTCTCCTCTTCCTTCTTTCTCTTGCCCAGCAGGGCTCTGCTCTGGGCACTATCAAGGGCTACCTTTCTGCCCTTTCAGCCTTCTTGAGGCTACCTGATCAGCCATCTTTGTTCAAGTCCCCCATTGTAAATAGGTTTTTGAAGGGCATCACACACATGTTCCCTCCTGTTCCATTCGTGATGCCTCAGTGGGACTTGAACCTTGTACTTACTTTTTTGATGTGCGCTCCTTTTGAGCCACTTCATAACTGTCCTCTCCGCCTTCTTACTCTGAAGACTGCTTCCCTGGTTGCCATCACCTCTGCCAGGAGGGTGAGTGAGCTCCAGGCTCTTTCCTCTAAACCTCCTTTCCTTTCTGTCCATCCGGACAAAGTTGTGTTGCGGACTAGACCCTCTTTCCTGCCCAAGGTAGTCACAGCCTTCCACATCGGGCAGTTAATCACTTTGCCCACCTTCTTTCCGCCTCCGCATCCCTCGAAAGAGGAAGAGAGGCTCCACCGCCTGGACCCAAAACGTGCGCTCTCCTTCTATCTGGATCGCACTCGCCAGTTCCGGGTGGATGACCAACTCTTTGTTGGTTACGTGGGCGCTAAGAAAGGTCGGGCGGTGCACAAGTGGACCATCTCTCGGTGGGTCATCTTGTGCATCAAAGTATGCTACTCCTTGGCTAAAAAGGAGCCTCCTGTTGGGCTCATTCCACTCGGGCCACGGCGACTACTACTGCCCTGGGCCGGGGAGTCCCCTTGCAGGACATATGTCAGGCAGCTACGTGGGCCTCGCTGCACACGTTTAAAAGACCCTACTGCCTGGACAGCCAAGTCCTGAAGGATGGCTTCTTTGGCCGTTCCGTCCTCCAGGACTTTCTGGTGTGATTATTGGTTCGCAGACCCACCACCGGGGTTGGTATTGCTGGGGTATCTATTCTAAGGTAAGGAATCTAACACTAACCTGTTTCTTTCAGATGCACAAGTTACTTACCTTCGGTAACGATATATCTGTAAGAAACAGTAGTTAGTATTAGATTCCTTACCTTAGAATATCCCCAGGCGTCAGACTGGATCCGGAAATTTTTGCATAGCAGTATCCCTTCATGACCGGATGTGCATAATCAAGTCCGTCGGGAGTTAAAGCAATGATGAGTCGATGCGCCCCCTCCGGCTGCAGAGCCAGACCCGGCAGGCAGAGACGAGTTGAAGCAGGGTCCCTGAGAAGCATCGGGCTACGTGAAAGAACTGTTTCCAGGAGGTCCAGCAGTGAAGGCCGAGGCGAGGCACTCCCATGGTCCAGGCGGCCGGAGGAGCCAGACCGTCTCACAACCAAGTGTTCTCCAGGGAGCGGCGCCGCCTGCCGAGAGGGGCCCAATGGGGAAGTCTGAGCAGGCTCAGCTCGCCTCTGGCCACGGCGCCTACGTGAGCGGTTGCGTTGAGGCCAGGGGGAAGGAATCTCTAGGCAGGTGGACCCACCATCCACACCACCAGGCGATGGACTCTGGTCGTTGGTCCTTAGGGGACGCTCCTCCGTAGCCCAAGTCCAAGCCTCAGGAGTGTCAAAGAATAGATTCTTGCTGGAGAACACCACTCGCAGGCGTGCCAGGAAGAGGAGGCTATATTGTATGTTAAGGGCACGTAGCTATTGCTTGACTTCGCCAAATGAGCGGAGCTGACCCTGGACCTCCCAAGTGTGATCCGGGAAGATCATAATCTCGTTATTGTCATATCGAAGACGCTGCTGTTTGCTGGCTTTGGCCAGGATAGAGTTGCGGTCCCTAAAGTTGAGAATCCGCATTATGACCGGTCTGGGTTCCGCTCCTGTTGGTGGTTTAGGATCAAGGGAGCAGTGAGCCCGCTCGTTCGCGTACCACGGGGAGAGGGAGCCTTCAGGAATCCATGACCGCAGCCACTTCTCCATGAATTCTGCTGTACGGCCCTGCTCCACCCCCTCCGGAAAGACCACCGGGCAAAGGTTGTTGCAGCGGGATCTGTTTCCTCCGCCCGTCAGCGCAATTCCTGGGTGTGTGATTGGAGACGGGCTACTTACCCCTTAAACTGTTGGACGTCGTCTTCCACTCCACGGTGGAAATTCGACATCTGTCTCTTTGATCTGGGCCATGGCGTTTCGGAGGTCTTGCCGGATGAGGGTCATGTCCAACCGGACTTCCGCGATCTTGCCCTCCATGGAGGATTGCGAGGCATGGATAGCCTGAAGGATAGAAGACAGGTTTGCGGCCGGTGGGGTCTCTCTGTCCGCGGTTCCCCCGGTCGCCCCAGTGTCTGTAGTGGTGCAACGGTCCATTTTTGTCTGGGTCGCCAGGGTCTTGGCTGGTTTGTCTTGGCCCATGGTGGCACCCAAAAGGGCAGGGGGGCCTGAGGTTCCTCTCAGGTCTCCACAGCAGGAGGCCGGCGATCAACCCCGGAAGGCACAAGAGCAAAAAGACAACCGGGGCAGGGGAGGAGACCATCCGCAGCTCTGTATATGCGGCCGGCTCCACCCTCCACCCCCACTCCTCCCCCCACCAGGCCAGACTGCACCCTAATGGCAATGACACAAAGATCTGGTCCCAAGGCAGCAGTAAGGCCTCCGTGCTCGGGCCTACAAACTACACCGGGTGCCACTTGAGCAGGGTAGAAGCAGGGGGCAGGTGAAGGAAGAGGTCTTCCAGGCGTCACGTCGCTTGGTGTGTGCAGCAGATTCCACCTCCCCGGGTCCCTACCTTCAACCAGAAGCAACGTGGTGGGAGGCCGATCCGAGGTCTGCAGCCAGGCCTCCATATGAAAGGTACCACAATCCCTAGCAGGCACCACAGACACAGGCCAGGGGGACGGTGGGGGAGGCCATCACGCAGTTCCTCATGCTGCTCGCTAGATGCGTCCAAATACCCCTTTCCCTGTCACCGCCACCTCTGGAGGTGAAGCGGTCGGAGTCGGATTTTCAAGGCCAGTCCGGGGGGATCCCACACCAGTAGGCCCTGAGACCGCTCCGGGCAAGGCAAAGGCAGGCTGGGGGCAAGGGGTGGCGGAGGGTCTTCACCAGGAGCCTTTCGCCGCTCGATGGACGTGGCCTGCACCACCCCTCCAGGCCTCCTTCAGCCAGGAGTCTAGAGTCGGCCCCAGCGCAATACCATGAAACAGTGCCAGGGCTCAGGAAACCGGATCACGGTTGCGGACACAGGAGATGAGGAGACACGGCAGGGCGAGATGAGGAGCAGCACCACCCGTGGCCCGGTCCCACACTCCCAACAGGCCGCCTGCGCACGTGAGGGCATCCCCTCAGCTGACCCAGGACCCCCCTCTCCGCTGCTGGGACTTACCAGTCTTCGGGTCAGTCGATCGCCGGGCCCTCAGTCACGCAGGCCAGGCAGCGGCAGTCAGGATCCAACCGCCGTCAATCCCCAGCCCCCGCCGCCCCGCCGGTACTGCGGCAGCGCCACCGAGGAGCCGGGCGCGGCTATGGGTGTCCACCCACAAGCACGGGGAGAGGGGCAGCCCCGTGTCGGGTGCACCCTCACAAGCAACGGCGGGCAGGACCAAGCACCCGCGGCCGCCCACGCAGGATCACAGCTGGGCGAGGGAGGGAGGAGACACAGGCGGCTCACCACCAGACGCTCCGACCTCAGGGGAGCTCCTCCTTCCTCAAGCACCCGGACGGAAGACCAGGCAGCACAGTCCGGAGGCGGCAGACGTTGCGGCTCAGGGAGGCCGCCATTTTAGGTGGGAATCCTGGCCAGCCGACCAAACTCGGCGAAGCGTTGGTACACAGGGCTCCTAACAACCAGGGACACAGCCAGGAATGCAGCACTGGAGTGGCGACGATTTTCAGGGCTGGATGGCCATCTGGACGGGTGGAATGTGAGCGGATGGCGGAGGGGTCTGGGAGCACTCTCAAGGTGCATCCCCCATCTTGGCTCATTAAGCCACCAATGCTTGCATATTTATATAGTTTTTCCTTCTCGGAAAATGATTTGTCCTATATATTAAAGAAGCGTGGTTTGCTATATATTTTTGACAGTCAGGCTTTTCTACCACAAATGATGTATATACCAACAAGGGGTACAGAAGACTACCGTAACTGAGTGGTTACGTTTAGGTGTTTAAAAGGATGGATCTGGGTATGTGGGAAGTGGAACAAAAATTAGAGGTAAAACATCAGACAAATTAATTTTAGTGTCCAGTGCCATGATGGATGGGGATAGGCTATTGGTCGGTATTGTAGTATTTAATTAGCAGCAGGCTGTTGTCCATCTGGGGAAGGTGATAGCAACATTGCTAACTGTGGCCTTGCTGGGGTCCACTGGTAGAGGTCTCTGTTTTGGGGTCCACTGGTATATATATATATATATATATATATATATATATATATATATATATATATATATATATATATATCCCGTCCCGACGTTGTCCGGGGGCAATCAGGCTTGCTTACAGCCTCCCTGCGCTCCTGTCCGCTAAACTTCACCTTTCCTCCCCGTGCTCATGTCGGCTGCAGTCGGCCAAACCCAGGCCCCCAACCACCTCCTCAGCAGCCCACAGTGCAGTCGGCAAAAGTTCACCGCTCCTCCCCAAGGTCCTGTGTGCTAAACTTCACCGCTCATCCCCGCGCTCCTGTCCGCTGCAGTCCGCCAAACCCAGGCCCCCAACCACCTCCTCAGCCCACCACGGGCGCCTCTCACCTACCTCAGCCCACCGCGCAGTCGGCAAAAGTTCACCGCTCCTCCCCAAGGTCCTGTGTGCTAAACTCCGCTCTCCTGTCCGCCGCTAATTTCCGCGCTCCTGTCCGCCGCTCCTCCCCGCGCTCCTGATGATGTCATCACGCACGTCGTTAGCGCACACGGCCGGCGCTACTTCCAAGGGACTACTTTTTTTTAACGTATATTTTTTAAAGAACGTATATTTTTTGGTGGTATATAGCCTATGTCGCTCTGCAGACCCTGACAATTCCAATGATGTATTGGGTGTTTGGATTGGCGCTGTGGTTCCCGAGTTTACCCGCCTCAAAGGTTCACAGTTCTCTCTTTATAATAGTAGTATAGATATACACACACACTATGTTTGGGACTAAGTTATCCGTCTAATCTACTGCCTTTGTTTTCAAAAACAAGTTACAGTATACAACTAATGCTTGTTCCCGTTATGTAGCAGGCACAACGGTGTGGTCGAGAAACGGAGGGCAGTCTTCTTCATCTCCGAACTATGAAGGTCCTCTACACTCTTTGGTAAGTATTATAGATTTCTGAGTATCGTTTTTAAGTCAAGCCTATATGACGGCACTGCTGTATAGTTGAAACATCTATTATGGGCTTACCAAGAGCGTACTGCCCGCCCATTGCTTACCATTGGTCCACTTTATTGCCAGTCTCATTTTCTTGCGGCTTTTTCAATGGTTTGCCTTGTCCATCTTGTGTTTTTCCTTCCCCTGGACCAAAGCCTCTTTACCATCCTCTTGATTTGACTTACTTGTGCCGTTTCTAACCCTGGGCGTAGTGTGCGGAGTGGGGCTCCGCGGAGCTACGCGCCGCCCGCCTCCCTCCCGCCCTCCCTAAATACTTAAATAAAAGGATAGTAAGCTTTTAAAAACACTTACCTTGTCTGCCGCGTCCACGGGGCTCCCTCTCGCCGTCCCGCGATTCGCGCCGCCACCGATTCAGATACTAATGCGCATGCGCGGGCCCCCGCGCATGCGCATTTCTCATGAGAAATGCGCGGCCGCCCGCGCATGCGCATTAGTATCTGAAATGGCGGCGCGAATCGCGGGACGGCGAGAGGGAGCCCCGGGGACGCTGCAGACAAGGTAAGTGTTTTTAAAAGCTTACTATCCTTTTATTTAAGTATTTAGGGAGGGCGGGAGGGAGGCGGGTGGCGGCCGGCTACGCACCGTCTGCGGAGCGCGCGTAGTGCCGCCTGGCTACGCCCGCTACGCAAAATGCGTAGGAGACGGCACTACGTGCAATCTGTGCACGGAGCGTAGCTGGCCGCCCACCCTTAGCCGTTTCACATCTGTGTTTTTTAGGGAACTACTTTTTTTTTTTTTTTTTGATGAAGCACTCCATGAGCATACATGGGATTTCCAGCTCTCTGCCTCTCGTTCGTATGCCCATCCAAATACCCCCACGCTGCCTTTTTATCTCTTATTAACTTCGCTTCCCGCCCCTATGGTACATGTTGTTTTCTTCTCATCTGTTTCTCTTCCTGCTGGCCATGTTGCTGCTACCCATGTATGCTGCTCACTCTCTGAAGCGCTCCCCCTGTGTTCCACGTTCTTCTTTTCCTGCCCACTCTGTTGTGTGCTTCTCCCCCATGCTGCTCTCTGTTGTAATCAACTTGCATGCTTGTCACGCACTTATGGGTCTAACCGAATACTATTCCAAGTTCATTCGTAACTTCTCTGAGAAGACGTACAATTTAAGGCAACTACTCAAGAACAAAAGTAAATTTGAATGGTCTACTGATTGTCTGAACACCTTCTGTTCCATTAAAAAGGAAATCAGTAATGCACCTTTTCTCAAAGGTTTTGACTCCAAAGCAGAAATAATCGTAACAACCGATGCCAGCAACAAGGGACTCGGAGCTGTACTAGCTCAAAAGGATGCTGCGAACAAAGAATAGGTCGTAGCATTTGCGTCAAAATAACTCACCTCAGCTGAAGAAAGGTACTCAGTGATTAAAAGCGAGATGCTTGCCTGTTCCTGGGCTCTAAATTCTTTCAGAGCGTACATTTGGGGGTTCAACATACGCCTGCGTACTGACCACAAACCATTGATCAAGATCCTCTCGGCATCCGGGCTGCAGAATGCCTCCCCCAGACTCCGCAAAATGTCAGTCAAACTACTGGACTTCAACTATACGGTCCAATACTGGCCTGGGGTCAGGAACAAGGTAGCTGATTTCCTAAGCAGGTTACCCCTACCCCACGAAGAAGTCATGAACAAGCAAGAGGATGCTGAGAAAGTAGCCTTGCTATTCGACTCAGAACTTGATGGAATATCGTTAGAAGAATGGAAAGGACACATGTCAAGAGACCCCACTCTACTTACAGTGTGCGAATATATCAAGAGTTCCTGGCCTGAGAAAAAGCATCTGGACGATAATACCAAAGCCTTTTGGGAAATAAGGAATAAACTTAGTCTGGAAAATGGGGTGTTGTACAGAATTGGTAAAACTATAGCCCCGTTCACACTCAGAAACAAAATACTCAATTTATGTCATATAGGTCATTTAGGTATCTCAAAGACCAAACAAAGAGTCAGATGCAACTATTGGTGGCCTGGAATCGATAAACAGGTAGAAATCCTAATCCGAGATTGTGTGGATTGCAATGACTCAGACAAGAGTCTGAAAACTTCAAGAGTTCCTCTGTCTCCCATCAAGCCACCAACAATGCCATGTGAAAGGATTGGCTTGGACATCACCGGACCCATTGAAGGTCATGATGGAGTTATCAAGTATATCCTGGTTGTCATGGATCATTTTTCAAAATGGCCTGTAATAAAAATTGTATCATGCACCGACAGTTCTTCAGTCATTTCATTTCTTGACAAGCTATTTCTGAGTGAGGGATTGCCCAAATTCTTGCTCACTGATAACGGCCCTCAGTTCTCATCTATAACATTTTAAATCGTTCTTAGAAAGAAATTGTATCACCCACCTCACCACTTCACTCTATCATCCTGAAGGTAATGGCCTTGTTGAACGTTTCAACCGAGTCATTAAAGGACATATTCAACTATCCCCGAATGCAAATCTCAACTGGGAAGAAGAAATCTTCAAACTCATATGGGCGTTTAGATTTTCCCCATATGCCAGCACCAACTTGGCACCCTTTGTCCTGATGATAAGCAGACAACCCTTGAGCAAAGATTTAGGCTGGATGCCAGCCTCCAAACAAATTGAATGGTCACCTGAAACCATCAGGAACAGCATAGAAAAAGCACAGATGAGCTACAAAGATTGGTATGACTCCAGACATGGACTAGGAAGGGAGTAAGTAGATTCACTTCCCCCCTGCACATTAGCAAATTATACAACAACGCTGCCAGACTCACCGATGGGAAAGTTTGGCACTTGAACAGATTAGCTAAATGTCATTCCACTAGGAGTGAGCTCAACCATTATCAGTCCTTTAGAACCACCAGAGATGATTCAGGCTTGAGCCAATCCAACAGTACAGGTAAAGATCTGTGGGTGGATTACGGTGATGAAGTTGACGCCCATAGTAACATGCCAAGTAGCAATAGAGGCTGTTCGACTATTGAAGATGTACTAAATCACATCATTCACCACTGACTCCACAGAGTGTCGCTCATCGGACCAGTTTGAGGATATCAACTTGCGCGCTCCTGAGCTTGATCAGAGTGGCGAGGGTGATTCGGATGTATGACGTTACAACGCAGGCTATTACAACGCCTGCCTTTACAACGTGGTTTTTACATCGCAATCCATTACAACGCATAGTGCTTTTGGGTGTTGGATAGTGAATAGTTTAATTTACTAATCCAACTCCAGTCCCCGTGGACACTAGGGAAGGTTATTGGATAGTAAATTAACCTATTCCCTATCCTAGAGCGCCCCCCAGCGCAATGCGTTGTAATGGTTTGCGTTGTAATGACCGCGTTGTAATGGTAGTGCGTTGTAAAAGTTTCGTTGTAAAGGTTGTTTACCGGGTGATTCACATTCTGACTCCGATGTCGCATCTGACAGTCAGCACTCAGGGACAGGTTTGGTAGGACCAATAGCGATCCCCACTCAGACACTGAGGTCGCATCAGATCACCACTGTCCCATAGGAAGGTTTGGTAGAATTATCAACAGACCCAAACGTTTTGATGACTTTGTTTGTGAATAATTGTTAAACATCCAAGAGAGGAAGATGTGTTGTAATCAACTTGCATTCTTGTCACGCGCGTCTGCCAGCGCGTGACAGTAACTGCCTGGACTCTCCTGCGCGAGAGCATCCTTTGTGTATACCCCCTCCCATTGGCTCTCCCAACATTGTAATGCCTCCTCTCCTTTCCCCCGGTTCCCAACTGTCATCATTCCTGCTGAACCTAACTGAAGCTACTCCCTGTGGGGCTGTATTCAATAAATATTAGAACCTGATTACCGAGTACCTTTCATTACAACACTCTCTCTATATCCCACCCACATTTTGATCTATCCCTTGTGCGCTGCTTTTACCCCCCCCCCCTTGCTCCCCAACCTGCATCTTTATTTTTTCTTTAACAGTCCTATTTTGTTATTTACTGATCCAAATGGCGTCTGTCATCTTGGATTTGTAAATAAAAAGCAAAGAAAATAGCACCTTTCTTATTCTGTTGGTGCATATACATGTTGTAAGGCATGAAACGCCAGCTGAATTAATCGACCAGTCACAATATTGCGGCTTCCATGTTTTCTCTGTGTATTTCACAGAAGTTACACTGCATTGGGGCATCCTATACAGCATTTTGAAAAGCCATTGGAAAAGCTGACACGTGACAGAGGCAAGACCTATTGGCTTTGCCAGTGGTTGTTTCACAATGCTGGTATACCTACGTTAGTATTAGAGAGAGAGACCAACGGAGTACTGTACTTAGCAATAAGAGAACATGAAGGCTATGTCAGTGTAGAAGAGAGAGAAATTTGAGGAACTGTTGCCCGCTAGGGACAGAAGGAGCTGCAAGGATCCACATCAATAGCCAAACATGTATTCCTTGAAATAACGAATACCAGATCCTTCATTTGTAGAGGCAGAAAGCGTGACTCCTGTTTTTTTCAGTATTGCACTTGCTTTAAAACCACAAGATTGACTTATTTTGTTTTATTGGTAGTCTGAGGTGTTCAAGTTTTGGCCAAGTAGGTTTGTGCTCCTTATTTTTGCTGCTGTTGATGCAAATAGTACTGGCCTGGAGTGGAAACAATTCAGAGCAGAAGTGACCTGATAGCAAGTTTGGATCATTCAGAAGTCTACTTCGGAGAGTTGTAAATGTAAATGTAAATGTCATAGTACTTATAGAGCGCACTGTCACCAGACGGTCACCTTGTAGTGTCGCCTATTCGGCTTCCTGGCGCTGATACTCATACCGCTGTGGAACCCCTCCTGGCTTTCCCTGTGAAGTGTCCACTCCTGGGCACCCCCAGGGTGAAGCCAGGCATCCTTAGCGCTGTTGGGGCCGGTGTGGAGGCTAAGCAAGCTATTGCCCAGAGTTGCAGCGTGGGGCCCGTGATTAGAATAGGCACCGAGGCGAGAATTAACAGGTACGAGGAAATTGAGCCCGAGACCCCGCCGAGGCGGGAATCGAACCCTGGTCCCTGGCCAGAACTCTGCATCAGGGTCTGCCGCTCTAACCATTGAGCCACACTCCTCCACTTTGTTTTTGACCGTAATGAAATCTGGCACCATATGGTCTCAGCTTCTTTTGCAGTGCCTGTCTTGAAGATGAGGCTGATGTCCAGGTTGAAATTGAGTTATTTGTCCTTTGTAGTAAGCTGAAGCATGAACTTCATTTTGCATAGCTCCTACTCTTATACATGTCTTCTCGTATCTGATTGTTTCTGTTATTCTTTGTGAAGAGGAATAATGTGCCTGTAGATTTGATATCCATTTACTATGGGAGTGAGATAGGCAGGGATTCAATTATTACTGGTGTATTGATGAATCTTGATGTCTCACAGAGATTAGAACTCCAACTATAGAAGTGGAAGGCATCAAAACCACGTGTTTTAGAAGAATCAAAATACATTCTTCTATTGTTTTGTATGTGAAGCACATTTCTACTGTTTGTATTGATGCATTGGGTGTTAAGAAACAGGTCTACCATTCATGACTTTGTGATGGTGAGATGGGCATTGTCCATGTCTTCGATAGTGGCTGTTTAGGCCCTTAAGTATAATGTAAAAACCTGATTGGTAGTTGCGTTTTTTGTTGATTAGATCATACAACAGGATGGAGAAAAGCTTCTCAGTTATATCTTTAAGGATTGTGAAATGCGTAATGAGACCTAAGTTGTCATGGTTATTAGTATCCAAGGTGGTTTCCTTCAGCAGTGGTAAGATCATTATAGTTTTGAGTTCGTCTCGGAGTCTTTCTTAAGTGTGGTAGGTGTTCATAGCATCGTGGAAGGCATGAGCGTTCTTCCACAAAGTGACGTCATAATAGTTGAGGCAGAGTTTTGTCTTCATAAGTCATGGTTCTGATGGGAGGCTGGTGACGTGTGTGCAGTTTTAAGTTGTTTTTTACTTATAGTTAGAGATGTTGCATGATGTTATGGTATATATGCGATTAACACAGGAAGTATGAGACTGCAGAGCTGAGAATCAGTGTCTCAAATAACTGTAGCTGCTTCCCAGAAGCACCTTATGTAGCTATTTTCCTTGGCTGTCTGCTTGTTGTCTGGTGGACGCCATTTTAAATAGCCAAAAAAGAAGGATTGTTTATGCTTTGCAACTGTATGAAATAAAGCGGAAGCGTGAACTAGACACCTGAATTACAGACTAAACAAAATTACTTCATTCAATTTCCTGAAGAAGACTCCGTCTAAAAACACCTCAGACAAGATGATGTTCAGTGGGTACTAGTTACCTTGTACCAAATAAGAGAACCCCCCCTGAAGCCATTTATACAGTTCATAAATATAGATCAAAGCCTATAGATTCAAACAGAAACTAACAGTTTGGAGAAATAGCTATAGAATGCATGCCAGACATGCCTGGATTTTTATTTGACAGTGTAAAGGCACAGCTTCCAAAGTGAGTCTGGAATTCTTCCTTAAATAATGTTGGATCTGGAATTACTCACATCATTGTGTACTGTGTAAATATCACTCATTTCTTTAAAATCACCAGATATCAGTTTTTACTTCCAGCACTTTTAGCGCAATATAAAATGTAAGAATTTGTTCTAAATACTGCAACATTACTGAATATTTAGAGCTTGAATAATGAAGAGCAGCTTTAACAACACTTCTAAGTTATTAAGGAGAACAGTTTAATTAGAAATTATATGTATTAGACCCTACAGCAACATTTATTTTTTTCATCTAATGGATCTGCTGTAGTTGTTCGTGACTGTAGCCTTTGAGAAGACATGGCAGTTGCATTGACTTATTACAAATTTGCCTAAACCAGACTAAGAGGGAGTACTTTTTCACCCGGCTGAAGCAGGTGCATAGGCAGACTTACCTGTGACCAGTCATCTGACTGGTCAAGGCCCTTGTGGACCTAGATCAGTGCCATGGGAGCACCTGGCTCACCTCTCTCACTCTCGCATGCTCTCTCTCTTGCACTTTGTTCTCCCTCTTTCTCTCTGTGACCTTTGTGCCACTTCTCTCCTTCTTTGTGCCTTTTCTCTCACGGTGATTTTTGGGACATTTCTCTCACTTTGTGACCTTTATTCTCGCTCTCTCGGTGACTTTATTGCCATTTATTTAGCTCTTTGTCTTTTCTCTTGTTTTTGTGACATTTGTACAATTTCTCTCGTTCTTTGTGCTTTTTTGCGTGTCACTTTTGCCAGTACTTGCTCTTTCAATTATTTCTCACTCTGACATTTCTGGCTCCTTCTGCCTCTCTCGCTCTTTTTCTGACCTTTTGCCATCTTTTTCCATGTCTGTCTTCTATCTCTGCATCTGTGTGCCTCTTCCCACACACCCTTCCTCCCGTCTTCGCAACCCCCCCCCTGCCTTTCCCTTTTCCTTACCTGTTTCTTGCACCCACCCGCGTAGCTAGGGGGGGGGGGCAAGGGGGGCGGTCCGCCCCAGGCGGCACCATTTCTGAGGCGGCCGCGGGGCGCTGGAGGCCCGTTGGGGCCGCGGCGGCCTTTATAATTTATTTGGGATTCTTGGGGGAAGGACAAGGCGCACAGGGTCCCGCATACATTATTAAGGCGGCCGCAACGGGCCTCCAGTGCCGCGGCCGCCGCCCGCATTTGCATTGTGCGTGCTGCAGTGTTAAAAAAAAAACTTACAAGCAGGTCAGGGGTGTGCAGGCTGCAGCGCGGGCGCGGCCTAAGTCCCGCGTCGTCGCGTTAATGACGTCCTCATCAGTCCGCCGGCTCCGACCGTTGTGGTTGTTGCCCCCTTCCCGCCCAGCCTCGCTCAGAGTCCTCCAGACCAGAGGGGCGTCAATCATTCAGTTCTCGGCTGCAGCTTATACCTGACATCCAGTTCAAGGTGAGGCTGAATTGTACGTCCAGAGCCCCCAGTGTACCTGTGATTGTAACATGCTCACGTCACTTTTCTCTTGTAACACACTGTTTGCTACCTTTCACGATTTGTTGGCATTTGATACTTGCACAAGTGCCACCATTGCCTACGTATAATACACCTATAAAATTAGAAATAAAGTTTAAAAAGAACAACCATGGGAGAAAGGGGGGGGGGTAGTATGTGTAGACAAGTTAAACAAGTGTCTGTAGCAACGTTAAACACATTGTTCTGAGGGTAGAAGAGATGCCGGGGTGGCTCAAAATCAGGCTGTTTCATTAGCGCATTTTATTAAGTACCACTGAATTATTGCTTTAGTGCAATATAATTAGGAGACATGAGTGCATTTTTCTAATGTTTATTACGTGGTAGCGTACTTCTGTTGTGCTTAAAGTAATAAATCATTCCACGTGCATCAAAGGGTTTATAAAATACACCAGGATTTCTGTTTGAAGAGATGGGGAGTGGATAGAACTATGTGAGGTGCAGGTTGCAGAAGAGGAGAAAATTGTGTCTAATGTGCAAGAGGCAATTTAAAGTAGAGAATAAGCGAGGTAGAGGGAGATCATGCGCCAGTGGATGGAGAGAATGTTCAAATAGGTCTTCAGTGTTAGGTATTCAAGGTTTATCTGGAGAATTAATAATATTGGTAATAACATAATTTTGAAAGCATTATGTAATACTAAGTAGTGGTATTGTAGGTAGGTTATCGGAGGGTGTAGCAAATGAGCAGGTTGTTAGCTTAGAACAGGCGGCACACTCAAAAATAAATAGCCTGGTACATACTGTGGTTTGTCGAGACTTTGAATAGGAGCCCTCATATAGCATGATTGAAGTATCTGGTAAAGCACTCATAACATCCGAGGCACTATACCATTTTGGAATAAAACATATTATGTAGAATGACTAGCTCCCTTGTCCAGTCTCAACAGGAGTAAACAGGGAATGTGCCATTTTTCCTTCGGCCTTCATTGGGCACCCTGTCAAAGACATGTTGAGGAGGGCAGATATGAATAAGTGATGGGGGAACATGGACTGTACATCCTGATACTGGTGGGCAAGAGATGTGGAGCGGGGCCTAGCCTTGAGAGGGCCTCCTGCTTTGGACAATGTCTGCCTAGCATTAAACAAGCTGTGAGTGGCAGGACAGTGGAATACAATGTGGGCAGTGAGGGAACTGGAGCTTGGTAGATTTTCTCAGTTCCTATTAGTGTCATTATACCTGCTTGAAAAGACTCTTTTGTAGCATGCACACGCCACTTTTCTCTTGTAACACACTGTTTGCTACCTCTCACATTTTGTTGGCTTTTGATACTTGCACAAGTGCCACCATTGCCTACGTAACGTTTGTTCTTGTGCCTGAGTGTCTGCCATATATTGCAGTATTATACCTCTAATTGTACTTAGTTTTCTCTTGTAACCTGCACACTTGTCACTTTTTCCTCCTGTAATGCACCGTTCTCTACCTTTTGTATTTTGTTTGCTCACAATTGTCACTTTTGCCTCATGTAACTTAACGTCTGCTTTTGTAATTTGTTCACTTGTAATTTTCTCCTCATGTATCATTACTGTTCCTATTGTGAAGCGCTCTGACGCCTTTGGGTAAAGTCCGCACTATATAAAAATGCATAAATAAATAAAAATAGGAGTAGTGCGGTGGGATTTATTTCAAGTGCCCACCGTCCTTTTTCGCCAGCACCCCTCCACCCCCCCAAGGGGCGGCAATCTGAGGGATAGCCCCGGGCGCCACAAGCTCTAGCTACGCCCCTGCACCTCTCTCCCTCCGTGCTGACTGCGCTCCTCTTCAGCCCTCCCCTCCACTCCTCCCCTTCCTGGACCTTCTCAATGATGGCTGCAACTTGGGCCAGCCATTGAGCAGGTGCCTAAGACAGGCCCGCAAAACCCCTGGACTTATGTTCGACCAGTCCAAGGCCCTTGCTGACCTGGCTTCAGTACCTCGTGGCACCCTCCTCTCCTCTCTCCTTCATGCGCGCTCACCTTATTGTCTCTGTGAATTTTTTGCCACTTCTCTCACTCTTTGTGCCTCTCTTCTTCCCTTCCGAATAAGCTCCTCCTCATCCCCACCCACCAAACCTGCACTCCTCACAGGACCTACCTAATGGTGGCTGGAATGTGGCCACATGATGTACGCATCTACCCCTGTCCTTGCCTGGACCGCGCCCAGCCCCGGAAACCTGTATGTATGCTGCTTAACACTGCTCACTCAGCAAGCATTCTATAGACATGCTGGACAACACAACCCTGCATCTCCTCTTCCTCACGGAAACATGGCTCACCGCAGCTTCAATGCCTAATTTTTCTGCTGCTATCCCTGCTGAATACAAGATTTGAAGGAGGATTCGCCATCATTTATAAAGGCGTCTTCAACTGCACCACCTCATGTAAAGCCAGAGCAAACTACTTTAAAATGGAAATCACAACAGATTTCTCCCTAGTTGGAACTGTGGCCTATCCCTTCCCTCCCCCCCCCCACCCCCACGTGTCCTAAGCCAACTCTGCCAGCAACTTTAAGGACTTCATCGACCTTAAAAAATGTTCACGTCATCACGGTACCGTGATTTCCATTTCTGCAGTTCAGGAGATACTTGTCTCTGAGTCGGAAAGTGTGACCATGTGCCTGACCTCAACACTTCCTCAGTGTTGGATTAAAATCACTGGTGAAAGGTTTCAGGGATGAGGTGTTTTTAGGATCGGTGAAAGGAAATGTGAGAAAGATGTTTGCATGAGTCATGGATTTTCAGTCAGCAAGGTTATTTTTGTGTTCCGGGTGAAAAGCCATTGGATTCTCCTCTTCCCCCTGGGGAGAAACAGGAGCTACTCCCATTTTTTTATTTTTGAGGATTTGCACAAAAGCCCTTAAAAAGTGGAGCACCCACTTCAACAGTATTTCTTTGATTTATTTCATCCCACTCTGATGGTTGAGCTTTCCCAATGATTGCCTGTGCATTGGCTGTTGTAGCCAGCCAAGACTTATGTGAGCAACGATTGTTTTGCTCACATATGTAAGAAAGTTGTATGAATAGGACAAGTATTTAGAGTATATGACCACTGTATAATGTTGATGTTGGAAAATCAGAGCTAGTATCCCACTTATTCCCCTCTCTGCGTATCTCTATTCAAATTAATCAAAGATTTCCTAGACTAACTTAAATTTAAAAAAAAGCTTCACGTGGTGGTGAAAAATCCTACATGTTGCATGCCGAAATAGCAGTTTTGAGCAATATGATGGTTTGTTATTCATCCCCTTGTCTGTATCATGAACACACAGTTGATACTGATGCATTATTAACCAGTGATTCTTTGAAATTGTGTTTTTCAACAGCAAAGTCGAATCGAAGATCGATTAGAAAGACTCGACGATGCCATTCATGTATTACGGAACCATGCAGTTGGACCATCCACAACCATGCCCGGTAGTCATAGTGACATGCACGGACTGTTAGGGTCATCTCATAATGGAGCAATGGGCAACATTGGATCAGGATATGGGACTGGCCTTCTTTCATCCAATAGACATTCACTTATGGTAAGCTTATTTACAGTTTTAGATTCCATCATGATCTGCCCTATATGTACTTTAGATGTGGGTTGTCCAGCACTTTATCTTAGCTTTGTACTTCTGATCCGTCCAATATAATGAATGTAGGAATATCTCAAGATTATAGAGTTTTATATTGCCCAGAATTTTTTTTTTTACTATGTTGAGTTTGACGTTATGGTCGGATGTCAGTCAAGATGTAGGTCTTCTGAGGATAACAATTTAGAAATTACTAACCATCTGTAAAGATAAAGTGCATTAGAAGGGGTGGGTGTGTGTGTGTATGTGTGTATGTATGTAGGTTTAGAACATAATGATAATAACAGTTAATAAGACAGGAATAGTAAGTTTATATGATATATAAGTAGTATCTCGTTTCTCTCATAAATGCAGTTCCTTAGCACAGGCACAACAGTAGTCTATAATATTTGAGAGGGGCATGCCCTCGGGTTGTTGCAGTAGTAGAAACAGCTTTGGCACAGTTGTGACCCAAGATCCTTGTCTTTTACTTTAAACCCCATTTAATGAATCCACATTAGTGATATGAAGCAATAATAATACGCTGGGTGTGTTTAGTTGTTTAAATGCATGGATCATAGAAGAACTGAATTAGTTCTTAAGGCTGAGCTGAGTGTAGGACATTTTGGCACACTCCATGCAATTGTGTTTCAAGGCTAGATTATTATCCATACCCTTGTAGATAAACTGGGCTACAACTTCTTAGAGCTCTCAACAAATGTTCTGGGTACATATGCCATTGCAAAGGCTTCTTGTGACTTTTGCTAAAAAGTAACGAGTGTCCCTATCTGGTAGAAGTCATTCTCAAGCCTCAATGCAACACATATTGTATGTATAATTGTGTGTTCTGAGTAACCAATAACACACTCAATAGGTCCTTGTCAGAACTACGTTATGAAACCATTTTTACAGTCCGAGTTTAAGTTAAAGGGGATAGATTGCTGAGAATGTTTCTGACTACGCGTTGTGCAAATTGTGTCTAGATATGTGCATATATTGCTTGTTATGATCAAAGTGGCACGAAAACATTGTTCTCCATTATTAGTACAGTGGGCATTCAGAGAGACTGTTTTTGGAGTCTGTGTCCTTTCTTGCTCCCACAAATTGCCCTATGTTTGCATAACGTTTTCAAAGGGTGTTTAACGCTGGTCCCTCCAGTTGTCTTGGGTTCCAGCGTCCCTCTGTTTTTGTGGATGTTGACTCCCTCCCGGGATTGTGGACACATTTAGGCCACTCTAAGAACACTGGTGGGCTCTTCTTCAGCCCTGGGACTTTGAATGCGGTTTGCTTTGGGTGCAACTCTGTAAGAATTGTTCTCTTTATGTTGCCTTTTTCATTTTCTTTCATGTGATTAATCATTTGATCTTGTTCCATGTACTGTAATGTCCACTGTTTTGGGTTATTGTTTTTTTTTTACGACACATGGTGCAATGGTTTCACAGCACTCCGTCAGTTTGTGTCCTTTATCCATCATTTTGTCATCATCAGTCGCGTTTTCCCTACCTGGATGGGCTCTTTCGAGTGTGAGTTTGTCTAATTTTGCATCCACTAACTGTCCTGGCCGTCCTTCCATCCGGACCACACTGTGTCCCGAAAAACTATTTTTTGGTTCGGCTGTCACATGCACAATCCGTGTAGGTTTTGCAGGTTAAGACTGTGCTAGAAATGGAAATATGAAAGTGGAAGTACTCACTATCCCAGAGGTCTTGTGTGTTACAGAGAAGTGCGTGTACTGTCTTATTGAAAGTATTGTACCCATGCTAAGAAGTGCAGGTACTGAACACATGCGAGTACTGCCCATTCCAAGCACTGGAGCAAGACTGAGCTCTTCTTCAGTGGCTGAATTGGAATGTGATTTTGTCACCAAGTTATCTGAAGGTGGGACGCACCCCAATATTAATAGTACTTATTTTTCTGCCTTTGCCCACATGACATGCTTGACGTCAGCTGCAGAGGCATCCCAGAAGCACCCACACTGTAGTCTCCCTCTCCTCTCCTATTGGCACGCTTCCTGCCACAGTCCAGCCTTGTAGCTCTCATCCTAGGCACTCCGATTGGGTGAAATACCCTCTTCTCCAAAGTGCCCTCTCCAGTGCAAGGTTTTGATTGTTTGCCAGTGTCTGTTTCCATGTTTATGTCCTATTCATACCGCTCCTTCATTTGCAAGTTTCAGAAGAAGTCACAAAAAATGAAACTCAATATTGAGTATAATTTGATGTAGGCCTGTGCAGTGTGCCATGCACCTGGAGTACATCTGCCTCCATATCTCAGAGAAACCACGTGCAGTTTGTGGTAAAGCATGGTGTAAAACTAGAAGTCCCTATTCATATGTGAACAACCGATAGTTGTTTTGCTCTATTATAAGACACAAGCCTGGTCGGTTATCTAGCCCTTGATCCTCGGCCTCGGAAGGAGGTTTGGAATCAGATAAATTCAACCCAGGAGCAGAATGGATTATTAAGAAGGGAATAGTTTCAACATGAAAGGGTTGCCGGATCAAAGATCTGCTGCCTGCACAGAGCGCAAAGTGACTTTTTCACTGGCCTTTCTGAGCGCTATTCGACTGTTCAGAGTATTCTAAAATTCTCACTCGCATGAGACACAACAAAGTACTTTTCTGAACACTGGTGTGTATTTTGTAGATTTAAAAAAATTAAACCTCAGAAGAACAAAGGAAATAGTTTTGGAGTTCAGTCAGTCTTCAAGTTAGCCTTTGACAATTTGATGCATTCCATTCTGTAAAGGAAGTAGGGAGAAAAAAAATCAAGGATATGGTAATGCTTTCCACATTTGAATTTTTAATACATGAAACAGGCTATAAAACTTTAGCCAGCTGCAGTAAATAAAGTATCAGTGGGAGGTATGGACCGGAAACGTGTTCAGAGCCTGCTGCTGCTGGGAGTTTCTCGATGCTGTGCACCTTCTTGAGCTGCTTTCAGACTCCAGCTTTGCTTAGTTGAGCACGCTGTAGTCTTCCTTGAGCTGTCTCGCACTTATTTCAGAGAACATTTTAAAGTGTATAGCGAGTCATTAGCTTTAAGAGTGAGCGAAGGTGCCATGCAGGTCCTGTCCCTTTGCTTTCTACGGGAATCCGGTGTAAACGGGGTAGAAGATCCATCTTTGATCTATTTCATCTGAAAGGAGAAGGGACCCGTTCCTGAAACCTGCATTGCTAATCTTGCAAGCGCTCATCAGTGGTGGATAAATTGCATAGCGGAAAAGTGTTTTCAGCTGCAATAGCTCCCTTACTGGAATCTGGGAGCAATTACACCCCAAAACTTCATCGTGGCGTAGCCATATTTGTCTGTCAATACAAAATAATAATCATAAGCTTACTAAATGAATAAATCTCCACTCAAGGAGGCTACTGCGTTGCTGGCTTCCTGATTTCACAAAATAGTGAAGCATCATAGTATACCCCCCCCCCCCCCTAAGGAAAATGGCTAGTTGCAGTATAGGCACTGGAGACTCCCACTAAGTTTGCCTTTGAATTAAATCTTCCTTTCAAATAACTTTAAGAAGTCTCCTTATTGTGTAATTCACCCATCAATATTCATTCCCTTGCACACTTTTGGTCGTTTAAATCTTAAATCAGCTGGACCCTCTTTGGTAGTCATGCAAATCTCTCTCTCTCTCCCTCTCCCTCTCTCTCCCTTTCCCTCCTCCCTTTCCCTCCTCCCTCTCCCTCTCCCTCTCACTCTCCCTCTCACTCTCCCTCTCACTCTCCCTCTCCCTCCCTCCCCCTTCATCATCCGTCCTTCTGAGCTCCAGATACTCGCTATGAGGTGCCCCTTGCCATTTTTAAACCTCCTCTGCTGCACATGGCACTATGACCACCCACTTCGCTTCCTGTCTGCTTTCTTTCCTTCTTCCAT
The DNA here is from genome assembly GCF_964261635.1 of Lissotriton helveticus. Classification (NCBI taxonomy): domain Eukaryota; kingdom Metazoa; phylum Chordata; class Amphibia; order Caudata; family Salamandridae; genus Lissotriton; species Lissotriton helveticus. Next base: position 287,593,173 of record NC_136059.1, on the reverse strand, counting down.
TTGTTGTCTTCTTTTCAATGTCATATCCCTGTCTGGTTTATTTCCTGTCTGGTTTAAATCTATCACAGTTCTATGTTATAAATGTCCACCACTGGATCCTGCTCTTCCCCTTTTCTATTCTCCCAAGTCTGTGTTTGGTGCCCTCTAATGAATCTGTTCTTAGGCCGACTCCTGACATATTGTTGCCAGTATCATACTTTGGTGACTGTTTTCCTTTACCACAACATCATCATCTGTCAGCAACACAGTCACCCTCCATTCTTCTTCTAATGCTGTAACATTTTGAAGTAGTGTGATGGAGCCTAGCCTGATCCTCTTCTTACTTGCTATTCTGCAGTGAGTGGTTTAACTATTTGTTATATTTTCCTACATTCATTGTTTACCTTTTAGCACTGTGTGTATGTGGGTTCAAAGTTTGAGATTGAAATCAAACTGGTATATGTTTATGAAAGGAAATTGAGACAAGATCTCTCTCTTCTGAGCAGGCAAATGGGAGCTGGAAGTTCTGATGTGCAGCAACCAGCATGTGTAAATTTCATTTCTCAGCCTATTTTTCATTGTGCAGTGCAGGTCTTAGGAGGAATTTAACTCTAGCAGACTCCCTGCTTTAGTACAAGTGTTGAGGGGGTTTGAAACTTGGACAGAACCATACTGACCATAATCGATTAGTGTACCATACATTTGCATGACCTGCTAGTGTAGACTTTTAACGACCTTCCTTACTAGTGTGTGCTTGGCCATCATAATGTAAAAAAAGATCCTCTTCCTCCATCCTGAATCCCTGCTTTCCCTCTGCATGATCCCTTTGTGTGTTAATTGAGTTAAATTTGATAAACTGTACTAATTTAGACCACATCTCAAAATATTTTTCTTTGTGCTCATCCTCCCTCCCACTGAGTATGAAGTTAGCTGTATCATGAAAACAAAGCTACTGTCCCAATACAAAAATATACTTAATTTATATTTTGTATTTATCTGCTTCGTTGGTCAGCAATTGACTCCTGTGAACCCGTTCTCTTGTTTTCAACATTGGTGGCGTCTAGAAACTGCTAAAACACTTTTGCCTTACTCATATTACCACTTTTACCTCTGTGGAGGATTAGGTGACAGTTGCTCCTCCTCTCTGTCTTCACCTTGCTTAGCCTTTAGAATATTATAACTAGCAGCTTTAGAAACTGCTGGAAGAGAAGATATGTCTTGTGGAAGCTTACTTTCAATTTGTCAATAGAACTAGTTGATAAGGAACCATTGGCTTTTTTTTGTTAAGAAGTCTAGGTGGTTAGAGACAAAAGTTGCACATAAGATTTATAGTACATGGTCTCAAGATGGTATAGAAGGTATTGATCACCACCATTAGGTTAGAAATACTTTAATTATGCTTTTATGACGTGGCAGGTCTATGAGTACTTTAAAATACTACACAGAGTGTGTTAGAATGTCCATTTGGCCGTTCAGAAAAATGGTTTAACACACACTAGTCACAAGGAACACTCAGTTGTGCCATCATGAAGCTCTGATTTCATAAGTGTGTGGTGTGTGCATGCAGCCACTTTCCAGCAGCACGATTGGAGACACAGATGTAAAATGGAATTACAGAGTTAGAAAGAGTATTCATATTTCAGGACGTGAGTTCTGTGACAATTATATGACATTGCCCATCTGGCAGTAGTATCTGTTTCAATGACCTTGTACAAAATGGTATCCTATTTCTGTTAACATCATATCTGAGATTTCCAGAAACACCTATCCTCACTCACTAATCACTCTAAGAAATGTGGTCTGGCAATCAATTGGCTGATATTGAAACCCAGGGAATGTATCCAATTCCAATTCCAAAAATTCTTTATTTCGGCCACATGGGCCATAAAAGATGCAGTAAAAATACATATAGATAAAACACAATATATACAATAAAAATCCTACTGGACCTGCAATGTTAGAAAATACAAGGTAATATAAATTAACCAGACATTTTCTTCCTTATTATCCATGCTGCCATTAAGAATTTGGAAACCGCAAACACAATGTGGCCCAGGGTGTTGGTTTTCATAACCCTGTAGGCCTGTAAATACTTCCTGAAGCCCAGGTTCCGACATAGAGGAGCTAACCAGCGCCTCCTCGGGCTCCGGTAGGCATGGCAACAAAACATTATGTGCAAATCGTCTTCATCATTAGCTTTACAGCATGGGCAGAGCTTGTCACCCCCTAGCGACCATTTATAGGTAAAAACGTTAGTAGGGAGCGTGCCAAACCTCCATTGCAGGAACAGCTTCCTCGCCAAAAGAGGATAAATAAAATCCATAAAAGGTTCAAACACAAAGGAATTTTTGGATACTATAAAACGTCCCGTCAAGGTGCCACTATCATAAGCATTGTCCATATCAGCAAGGCTTTTGTTCTTGTAGAGCTGTGCGAGGGTTTTACGCGAAATCTTTCGGAAGCCCTGAGCTGGATCATCCCATAAATCTGGCAATTTCAGGCTAGACAGTTCCGACTTAATAAATGCCAGCCAAGGGATCTTGCCGTTAACATCCAGCCTCATGACGTGTATAAGGTCCTGCCTATAGTGATACAGTTCCTCGGTGGTCCATATCCGGTGCCAGAACTTCACAGGTTTCGACCGTAGGTCCTCTGCAATTGACGGAAGGCCCAGGTCGAGTCTTAGGGGGAGGAGTGGTGTGCCTTGCGGGAGAGCAAGTAAGCGTCTGAGAAAACAATTTTCCACCCCTGCCATAACCTTCCCAGCTTTATGTCCCCACAGCTCACTGCCGTAGGTGGCTGCTGCCTTCGCCTGGGTCCTATACGTTTCCAAGGCCGGACTAACAGGCTTGAAGGTGGACTTATTGGACACCCTCAAGAGTGCGCCCGATAGCTGGGAAAGTTTCAACCTAGATCTTGCTACCTGGGAGTCCCATGTCAGATTTTCTTGGAGTGATACCCCCAGATAAATGAAGGTCGAGACCCTTTCAAGGCTAGTTTCCCCCAGTTTTGGATTGGGTCTGGTTTTGGTGGGGGGGTTGAAGATCATGAACTTAGTTTTTTCCGTGTTCACCTCCAACCCATGTTGTCGACAGAAATGGCCAAAACCGTCCACAATCCTCTGGATCCCCATGGGGGATTTGGAAAGAAGGAGGGTATCGTCGGCAAACATAATTGCCGGGACCCTCCTTCCTGCCAGAACCGGTGCATCATTGTCCCCAACAGCGTCAAGATGTTGAATGACGCTGTTAATGTACAGACAGAACAGTGTCGGAGCCAAAACACAGCCCTGTCTGACACCTCGGCGGACCGGGAATTTGCCCGAGGGCTTACCATCCCTCCCACACCTCACTTGCGCAAAGTTGTTCTCATGCAGCCTAATGATGATACTGAGGAGGAGGGGGGGAACTCCTAGCTTCTGCAAAACCTCCCATAACTTCCCCCTGGGGACCAGGTCAAAGGCTGACCTCAGGTCCACGAAGACCATGTACAGTCGACCTCCCTCTAGCGTGACCGTCTTCCAATACAGGAGAAGGAGGCGAAAAATTTGGTCCATGGTCGACGTGTTCTTCCTGAAGCCAGCCTGGAGGGGGCTCATGATGTCATTGTCCTCGACCCAGTCTAGGAGATGGTCTAAGATGAGGCGCGCAAAGAGCTTTTGGGGCACATCTATAAGGCTTATAGGCCTGTAGTTGGCGGGGAGCAGAGTAGAACCCTTCTTATGGATGGGCACAATCTCTGCCCCCAGCCACGACCCAGGGATCGCCATACCTCCAAGAATGGCATTGAAGAGAATGAGGAGGTATGGGCCCCAGACGTCCGGGTGATGCCTAAATAGATCCCCGGGTAACCTATCCAGTCCTGGCGCCTTCCCCACTGGTAAGCGTTCTAGGGCAAGCTCCACTTCCCCCAGGGATAGTTCCATTCCAAAATCCTGAGTACCCAAGGGCAGTTGCAACTCTGCATCCGGGCAGGAACTAGTATCTTGGTAAAGAGCCCCAAAGTGGGCCTCCCAGACCGCGGGGGCTATATTGGGCTCGATCGCTTTACTAAATTCCCCTGTCCCATTGTTTACAAGGGCCCAGAATTTCTGGGAGTCCCTAACTTTTAGGGCATCATGAAGATCCTGCCAGTGGTTCCAGTCCCACTCGGTATTTGCAGTCGCCAGCACTGATTTATAGTGCTTCCTAAGGTCACGTACATTGGCCTTATCTGACCCCTCTTTTATTGCTGCAATGAGCTCAGATTTTGCTGCCCTGCAATCTGAGGTGTACCAAGAGGGAACAAGGGTCCTTTTCTTTCTGGTTGGGACCTCCGGATGGAATACCTCAGCCAAATCCCTCACTAAATCCTGGTGTATGTTTCCCAGTTTCTCGTAGTAATCTGGGGTTCTTAGTTCATTCAGGAGAGCATCCACCTCCATGAAGCTGGGGAGTGCCAGCTCATATAATTTCTTAATGGACTCTTCCGAGCTCACCAACTTTCCCCACTTGACCCGGCGCCTATTTGTTGTGAGGAACAAATCCCCCGGATCTTCCCCTTGGCCAACTGGGGATGAATCCGTCATAGGCAGGGGGCACAGGATATTTAGGCAAAGGGCATTGTGATCACTATCAGACCTCTTAATTACCCTGAAGTCAAGCACTTTAGGCCAGAGTGTAATGTCCACCATGATGTAATCTAGCCTCGACTCATGGCCCCTCCTGTTGAAAGTACACACTGAGGGGGTATCGGAAGGGGTACGACCATTACACGCCCTCAGTGCGCAATTCAGGGTAAGGGACATGAGTTGTAATGCTAGAGGGGACCAGGCTTTAGGGTGAGGAGAAGATGAGGGTGGAACCCCCCAGTGGTCATCCTCGGCCGTAAGGGCACCATCCAGTAGACCTTCCAGAGGTTCAAAGTGGCAATTGAAGTCTCCTCCAAGCACCACCTTGAGGTCACCCGGAAGTTGGCCCAAGAAGGAGGCCAAATCATTTAGGGTTGGTGATTCGTTTGGCGAGGCCACTGGTCGCGAGTAGACGTTGACAATGGCCCACGGAGTTTTACCAGGCCATGTGAGCCGCACACACTGGATGTCCTGCGAACACGTGTAAACCTGCTCCGCCTGGCACCCAGTGTGACTCGCAATCCAGATTGCCAAGCCACCTGATGGCCTCCCCCTCCCAGCCCATTTGGCAGGGATTTCGAATACATCAAACCCTCTCCTAGACTGGGTGGCCCTCGCCCAAGTCTCCTGGAAGAGGAGTATATCACATCCACCTACCAGGCAATCCCATTCAGGAGAGCCTTCCTTGTTTGCGATTCCTGCCACATTCCAGGAGAGAATTCTCAAACCTGGATCAGGTGGCAGGTTGCCCTGGGCTTCAATAGGAGGTTGCGGAGTGACCATGGATAAACCAGTGTCTAGGGAGCCACTTCCGCAGACCGCGATAGCGGCAGGCCCGGCCAGCTCCGATGCCCCTGTTTGCAGAATATGGGCAGACCCGGTGTTAGGTGAGGGTCCCAGTTGGCACAGATTGTTGTCCGTGTCAGCCCCTCGCTCATTCGCGGTATGCAGCCGGGTTAGTTCCGTCGTAGGGACTATACCCGATACTGCACGTCTTTGCACGTCATCCACCATCTTCCCAGGACCAGACAGGATTGCCCTGGTTTGTGGTCAATCGACCTGATCCAAACAGGAAAACCTGTTATGATGTATGAAATTTGCCTGGGCAGTTGATAAGGAGTGTCTTGGTCTGTAGCGGGAGCCATCTACAGCAAAGCCCACCCTAGTCCACCCCTTCTCACTCCCTCCCACCGTGTTGCTACCACTAGGATAGAAATATGAGAGGGGTACAAGTTCTATTTTGGACTTATCAGGCCTTACAAGCCAGTTGCAGATATAGTTTGCAACGTGTGGGCTCTTGAAACTTAGAACGATACAGTCCCCTGCCCTGTTCTTTATAGTAGGGCCAATCCATGGAATCCTCCTTACCATCAGAACCTCACCTTTCAAATTTGGAGGCAGCGGCCTATTGATGCTGAGCCAGCTTATAACCTTATTGCGTAGTGAGTCTTGAGTCTCCCTAACACCACCAGTTAGCTCAGGAACTCCCACCATGATTGCCGTATATGGAACAGCTTCTGGGGGCAGGTTGACCACCCTGCGCCTATCAGGGGGGGGGGCAAGGCCATCACTCGGGGCATTTATAGGACCCACTGTCGCCCTTGACTGCGGCGCGGATTGCGGCGCAGGGGGTAACTTGGATCTCCTGGGAGCCGGAACAGGGGGCCTAGGTGCTGGAGGTAACAAAGTGCGCGTCTGAGAAACAGACGCACCATTTGTACTCAGCGATACCCTACTGGAGACCTGGGGCAATGTGGAGGGAAGTGAACTATTCCCAAGTGGTTCCCCGGTAGCTATAGGAGCATTTGTAGCTATACCAGGGCTTTTCCTAGTATAGTTATTTTCCCGGGACTGGAGTAGATTCTCTATAGCCTCTAGTCTAGCTGAGATGGGGGTTAGCAGATTCTTAATAATAACTGCGAGCGAATTAGTTAATATATCTGTACTATTGGAGGATACCCCACCAAAGATAAATGGACCCGCCGCTGCTGATGATAGCACAGGAGCTGGCGAGGCCACAAGATCCGGCCCAGACCCAGATAAAATAAGCTCAGGGGAAACCGAAATGTCTATACTTTCTTCGAGGGATGATTCAGTTATATCAATTTTTGCCCTTTTTGCCCTCTTTATTTCCCTGGGCCTTTTCCTTTTTAAAGGCTGTACCACCCCACTATCTACAGGGTCTGTTAACAGGACCGCTTGTCCCGCTTCAGGCGTGTTTGATCCCATATTGTCCAGAACAGCAGAATGGTCAGAAGACCCAGATGGCCGTGAGGAATTTCGATCCCTCTGCGTTACAGGAGTTCTTAGCTGCTGAAGGACCGACTCAATAGTCTGGTCAATGCTGTCCAATAATGACATATGGGTAACGTCCATAGTGATAGGTGTACTAACATCATTTGAGGCAGATCCCCCGTGGTCCAAGAACACACTTTCAGGACCCATCTCAAGGTGAGAGTCCATGGTAGAATGACACTTACTAATTTGGGAGCTCGCCTTGGGGAAAAATTTTTCCAAAGTACTTGCGCCTTGTTGTACAGACTTACTCCTTAAGGCTCTGGACGCCATACTGGGGTAACTGATGGGGCAATTTAGCGGGGGCGTTAGAGGGGGGGCCCGGTCCGGTCTCTCCCAGCCTCTAACGGCCTAGAACGGCCCGCTCTTTGCCCGGTCTTCGCCCCGGTGACCGCCCCGCGCGCGTCCCGCTGCGCGCGAGAGGAGGTTCTCCTAAGTATGACAATGGGGCGTGGCACTGGGAGGGGGCGCGAGGCGCGGCGGGAAGAGGAACCAGCTGACGATGACAGATGGACTGCTGGTCCTCGCAGTCCCGCTCGCCTGCGCCTCTCACCTCCGCTGCGGCCGGACTTGCAATTAATGTTCCCCCAAGTAGGCGTAGGCTCCCAACCACTCCTGTGGCGAGCAAAGCAGGAAAGCAGAACAAACTCCTCACTCGAGCGGCACCCGCGAAGCGGGGGCCGCGAGGAGTAAAGAGCACTTCCAGGCAGGGGGGCGTGGCACTGGGAGGGGGCGCGAGGCGCGGCGGGAAGAGGAACCAGCTGGCGATGACAGATGGACTGCTGGTCCTCGCAGTCCCGCTCGCCTGCGCCTCTCACCTCCGCTGCGGCCGGACTTGCAATTAATGTTCCCCCAAGTAGGCGTAGGCTCCCAACCACTCCTGTGGCGAGCAAAGCAGGAAAGCAGAACAAACTCCTCACTCGAGCGGCACCCGCGAAGCGGGGGCCGCGAGGAGTAAAGAGCACTTCCAGGCAGGGGGGCGTGGCACTGGGAGGGGGCGCGAGGCGCGGCGGGAAGAGGAACCAGCTGGCGATGACAGATGGACTGCTGGTCCTCGCAGTCCCGCTCGCCTGCGCCTCTCACCTCCGCTGCGGCCGGACTTGCAATTAATGTTCCCCCAAGTAGGCGTAGGCTCCCAACCACTCCTGTGGCGAGCAAAGCAGGAAAGCAGAACAAACTCCTCACTCGAGCGGCACCCGCGAAGCGGGGGCCGCGAGGAGTAAAGAGCACTTCCAGGCAGGGGGGCGTGGCACTGGGAGGGGGGGCGAGGCGCGGCGGGAAGAGGAACCAGCTGGCGATGACAGATGGACTGCTGGTCCTCGCAGTCCCGCTCGCCTGCGCCTCTCACCTCCGCTGCGGCCGGACTTGCAATTAATGTTCCCCCAAGTAGGCGTAGGCTCCCAACCACTCCTGTGGCGAGCAAAGCAGGAAAGCAGAACAAACTCCTCACTCTATCCATAGTAAATACATTACAAAATTAAATTAACCTACTCCTTGAAAAAGCCTCATTGGTTTAGTTTTAAAGAGTGGGCTATAAACACTCACTGGCGTCTCCCAAAATGCACACTGCTAGTAGATACCAGGACTGAGACAGTAATCGTTTCTTGCACATTTCTAAGGGACGCACGATCTCTCCTGGCAGTTGGATTCATTGTGATTAGGCATAATGCTGTATTATCTGTACCCTAGTCCACATCTTGTTCTGTACAACACAGCGGCTTAGATATATATTTTTTTCTTCTTGCCTGAGGATCACTTTTGGATACAACTTCTGCAGACCACCTCATAAGAAAACTTTCTCTCCGCATAGTAGAAGACAAAGAGACAAACTAAATTAGCATACAATTCTTTAAACCTCCAGCAACAGTCAGAGTCCAACATTAATATGATTCAGTTGTGTAAAAGAATGCACGTAAAAAGATTGTACGCAAACATAGGCGTTACAATGCTTCTGCCTGTATTTAAACGCTGAGCTCTCCAATATAGCATTACCATTGACTTCGAAACTTATCACAGGTAAGGTTAAATGCTCGTGTATAGCAAATTGGTGGCTTGGTTCAGAAGAAAGTTAAACTTACCGGGAATATATGTTCCAGCACATATTATTGCTAATTAGAAGGCTGAAGAACCACTTTCAACTCACAAATGTCCCTGCAGTGGATACATATATGAAGCAGGTAGTAATGTAGCTTGTGCTGTATTCGGATTATACTCTCCTTACATATTATTATTATTAAGGCTCACTGCTTAGCTATTTTACTGCTGACAGAGACCGAAAGCAACCTTCCTCACTATCTGTATTCATTTTTAGAAGTAGAAAAATGCAATCATTTGATCTCCTTTTGATTTACTTTCAATAATATCAGTCATTACTGTCAGGGGTGAGGGTTCCTAATGAAGTTTAAACAGCTGCAGAGCACACATATGTTAATACTGTTTTGAAAATGTTTCAGTTTGATTGTGCTACTTTTTTGCATTTGGCTGTGAATCACTACCTGATACAAAGATGAGTGTAGTCACCTTACTTATTTTGGATTTGTAGTGAGAACTGAATCAGTGATATAACATGTCACATGCACAAGGTTAAGATGGCAAGAACTTGACAGACCAGGCTAAAATAGACTTGGCTCGGTCCTTCCTGACAGGCTGCCCCCACTCGGACAGCCTGCCCCGCTGCACCTCAAACAGAGTGAGTCAACCTTACTTTGCAGAGTTCTAGTACGATCCTCACTCAGCCCCACTCTTTTCAACACCTACATGACCCCACTCACAAGCATTATCAGGCCCATGGAATCAACATAATTTCCTCTCCAGCTCATACTCTGCTTCTACTGAGATATCAAACACGGGGACCAATTTCTATGCCTACATAACCAAAGTTGCCATAAAGCAAGCTGCTTCAAGCTCAGCAGAGACAAGAATGAAGTAGCAATCTTCTGAAAAACACCTTGCTCTGGGACTCCACCTGGTAGCCTGCGGAATTCAGACCCACACTCCTGCCGACAACCCAGGCAAAGAACCTCAGGATAGTAATCAAGTAATCAGCAACCACCTCACCATGAGCAGCCACGTGAATGTAGTGTCCGTCTCCATCTTCCACAAAATCAAGATGCTCAGGAAGATCTTCAAATGGCTCCACACAAATGCTGGCAGAACTGTCACCTAAGCCCTCGTCAACAGCAAGCTGGACTATGGCAACGCATTTTATGTTGGAATCAATGCTCAAGTGATCAGATGACTTCTGACCATACAAACTCTGTGGTCAAGCTCGCTCTCAACCTCCCATCCCACACTCACTTCACCCCGCACCTCTAAAAGAGCTCCACTGGCTCCCAGTTCACAAACCAGCACTCTTCATACTCCTCAAGTACACATACAACATTTTACAAAACATTGGCCCCACGTACATCAACATCCACATGAACTTCCACAAACCCTACCAGATAGTTCCGCTCAGCTGGACTACTACTCACCTACACCCCGGCATGCGCAAAACCCGATCCTGTGGATGTACTTTCTCCAGCCTCGTTTCTAAAGCCTGGGATGACTTGCACCTGCTAATCGGAACCTCTTCTTCAGTTCCTGAATTTTGCAAGAGACTGAAGATCTGGTCTTTCACCTAGCCTCGACCCTGGCTCGGCCCATGCAGCTCTTACTTCAACACCAGAATGAGGGCCAGTTTTGCGCTAAACAAATACACATTACTTAACATACCTTTAAGTCCATGATGTGGGATGGATAACGTATTTTGGAAAATGTTCACTAGATCACGTTGTTTGTTGACTACTATTCCACATTAAACTGAGATTACTTTAATCCTAAAGGTAGTAATCTTTTTTTCCTTAAATACCTAATCCATCCAATGAATACAAAAATGTTGACTTAAATCTGTAGCCAGTTGCATTTTAATTTCAGTTCTAAATATATTTATTTACATGTCTAATGTGAAGTTTAACTGAATTAATAAGCCTTCAGTGCACAGATGTTACTTAATTGACAGCAGAATCAAACTGCTGCCTGGTGAAAAGAAATCTGTCGTATGTATGATACTCATTTAAGATAAAGTATATGACTTGGACAGTAGTCCAAGCAGGCGCTTTATCAGCGATTTTTAAAACTCCATATGCCAATTCATTGAAGAAAGCTTTATCTGCAGAAAGGGTCTGCAGCATTTGAGCTGTAGTTTCTAACACCAGTTCGGCTCTCTGTCGGGATAGGATGGTCAGCCTTATTGACCATTATGAGCAAGCTAGGAAGGACTGGGGCAGTGGTAAATGTCTTGCTGTAAGTGATTCACGATGGAAATGATGCTGAATCTTTATTTCTTTCCAGTTTTTAACCGACCTGGATATGATTCTGAATATTTTGCTTTAACTGTGTCGCGCGGACTCTCTGCAGAAGTATATCAGGATGGCAGAAGAGGGATAGGCCTACAGCTGCTCAAGTCCCAAGGGTGCTTTGAGAGTTTCCTTCAAAGGGGCAGTGTAGGACCTTTCGTGACAACCGAGGCGGAAAGGTGTATAGACTCATCTTTTAGGATTGCTGAAGGACACACATTGTGAGTTGAGCCCGAGGACTTGTATTCCTAGTTAAGTAAAATCATGCATCTGCTGAAGGTTGAAATTAGAAGGTAGAGAAATGCAGAGCTGATTGTTGTAGATCTAGGTTAAAGTGCTTTATGATGTAGAGTAAAATTAACTGTGGATTGTTTTAGTATTTTGAAGGCTATTTATTTGGTTAGTGGAGGACAATGAAGGGATTTACACCAATTTAATTTGGTTTTTCCTTTAAAAAAAAATCCTTTATTGTAGCTGTGCAGCTCTTCATTTTTCAGGTGGGGAGTGGTAAAAACACTAATATCGACATTATAATAAAATGCTTTTGGAGGGGGTCATTAATAATGATGGCAGCAGGATCCTCAATCCCTCTTGGCCTCGGTGATATGATGCTCTTGTACAGTTTGGTCAATTTGACGCCACCCAGCAATACCTCCTGTGCTGGTAATGTTAGCAAAAAATGTTTTTTTCCGATGCCTACTGCTACTGAAAGTTCCTTGGCGTCGTCGTTCGCCAGTGATAATCTAAATCTGAGAAACACGATGATGCATCATATTAGATATTCACATGAATGCTCTACTATTACTGTATGTACACTACAAGTATGTCTAGTACCTTTACATATGCATAATTTGGCAATGTCTTTGAGCATAGGATCAGCAAGTGCTATCCATGTTGAGCCAACAAATTACATTTTAGCACCCCAGGCACAGTATTATGGCTTTGGTTTAATAAAAGGACTTGGCTTTTGAGATAGGCTTTAAGACTGGCAAGAAGAAGCCCAACCACATTTTAGAAGACAAATAGGAATAATGCTAGCTAGTTTTGTTGAAACAGTAGGTTGTGTTGTATGGTGAATCAGCTGAGTCTACTATTAACAGGAATGTTTCATAATAATGTGACATATTATTATGATTTCTATTAAAATTAGGCCCAGCATCTATCGCTTATCAGGAGGTGCAGGAAGCTCCAGAGATTGTAACAAAATAGCCAGGTCAAGAGGCATTTAACGTTGAGTGAAGCTGTTATAACCACTGTGGCCAGTACTATGCTCTCCCACCCAGTTCATCCTGTCAATAGCACATTTAATGGATGCCCACACTCGCCTGTTGGTTTAAATAGAGCTTCATCAGTGAGAGAAATTAGGCCTCAAAGGTTCTCAAGATCTTTCTACAAATCAAATTTCGGTATTACTGTGATTTTTTGTTGTTGAAATGGTACTGCTAAGAATTTGGCTGCAACGTTATGGGACACCGCAACATCCATCTCCTCTTTTCCTAGTGTCTCCCCCTTAAATTTTCACCCATTGAGTAGAAAATGTTCAGAGTAAATTAATTGTACATCCATTAAATCTAGAATCTGCTTTGACCCGCCTTCCACCAGCATTTTTAGATGAAAGCTGCTTTTGCAAGGCCTTTTTCAAACAAGATGCGTTTTCTGTCATCTGATTTCACCGGCTGGTTGCCAGTTTTCTTCTCATGGGCACCCTGCTTGTAGTACTGAAGCAGCAGAAAACGTGCGAAAGTTACTGGAGAGTGGTGGACGGTGGTTAACATTCCCCCAGGCTGCCCTGATTTTTGTTTCTCCTGGAGCTTAGATGGGAAACAGCTGGCTTTTGTTTGAAAAGCTGTTTTGTGAAATGTCTGAGCCCTGAGATGCAGAGCTGAGGTCATCATGAAAGCAGGTGCTTGGGAACACGTGGGAACGCTGCAAGAGCAGGCTCGCCTTCATAATGTCCAGGATGGTGTTTCCTACTTCAAGGAAACATCCACGTGGTATCAGTGAACCCACTTCAAGGCTGCCAACTCTACCTGACTCAATCAATCTCCAAGTCCACAAAGGAGCAGAGAGTGTGAACACGACTAATCCTGTATTATCGAACAATGGCTGTCTCGCGACTGAATAGAGCACGCTTGCTGGTGTGCAGCAGTAAACATGGCTGCCACATCTGGCGTGGCTCACATTTCGTTGTATGTTAAGCGTTTTTTAAACTACAATCAAGTGGCCTACCTGACCTCTTAGTCAACGATGTGTGGTTGATTCAATAAAGTTTCTAAGACTGAATTCCCGCTAACTGATTACACCCATTGAACCACCATGAAAGTAAGAAATGTTTTCAATAAAGGAACATATCACCCGATTAGCATACATTATCAGCAGTTTTACAGCACTCGCTGCCACGAGCACGACACCGTATCACTTGTTTAACCGGGGCACCCATTTTAAACAGTTTTCTTATTTCCTCTGTTCGTGTTGTATGGATGAGCAACTTTAGTAGACTTTTGTTACATGTGTAGCTTAGTGATGGCATTTGAAGGTTGATATGAAAGTTAAAAATGCACTAAAGATCTTTGTTGTGTGTAATGGGTATGGATCACTTTGCAAAGGACTTTGAGTTTTTTCATTGAGTGGGACTATTGGTTATCCGCCCCATCCAGATTGTTTTCTAAACATCATTACTAGCCGACTAAAAAAGTGACGATACAGTCTTGTGCGCATGAATGTGTGGCATGTTAAAGACAACTTTATTTGAATGGCTCTTAGAAGTGTGTTGTTTTGGAGCAGGTGGAATACTTTGGGGTTTTAGCCCTTTGCCAGCAACATGGCCTTGATGCAGTTGTGTGGGTGTTAAGAGGTCCCTATAGCATTATCAGCTTGGGATAGGTTAATTATAAATGTAGTTCGAAAGGCGTTTCTTCATAAGCACACTGCACAGCTGAGAAGTCAAAAGCCATCACGTTTGGACTTGCTGGCTGATGCACTTTAGGGATCAGGGGATGAGGTGGTCTAGTTGCCAAGTTGAGGATATGGGAGCTGAGACCCGAGTTTAATTAATAACTTCTTCACTTGACTAAATTAAGACATTCTGGGTAAATCACTTTATCAACCTGTGCTCTCTTCCATGTATGTATGTATTAGGAGCGCTTAGAGGTGAATCAGTTTGGCATGCACGCTATACAAGAAAATACAATTAGTTGTGTTTTGAGAGGGGAGCATTGAAAGTAATGTCCATTTGGTTGCTAATTATTAGCATCCTCTTCACGAGCACATAAAGCAACGGAGAACATTCAATAGTGTGCATCGCCTTGAGAAAATGAATTGTAGAACTTTTTTTCGTTTTTAAACTTAGATGTGTAGTGGAAGGTGAGAACTACTGGGCGTGTTTTTTTTATTTTTCACCCTCACTTTAAATTCTGTCTAGCTTGCTGCTTTTTGTCCCGGTTGTACCCACATTAAATGCCCAGGTTTGGGTTCAACGTCTCCATTGCTTTCTCTCTTTTTTTTTTTTATAAAGTAATAATCTATATTTTATGGTAAACTGGTATTTAGCGGCAGCATGCCAATTTCAGCCGCACCTGCTGCCAATTTCAGCCGCACCGTAGTAGTTGTTTTAATATATCTGTTTTTCATGAAATAACTTTAGATCCAGTACTTGGTACGTTGCTGGTGCTTTTTTCAATAAAACCCATTGAACTGGGTGTTTTATTTCCTGATTTAATGACAGTCATAACGTCAATTTTTATTAAACCCTTTCTTTTGCGTTTGATCTTATTTATAGCTGAGCGCTTTGCTCATATGGAAAGTATTATTGTATAGCACGAGATGAAAGCCTTTGTTGTGTTTAAAACGAGTGAATTATTTGGACTAATACGGCACAATTTCATTCTGAGGCCGTGTGTCAAAATACCTCCTTGTGCTGTTCCTTTCATGCTTTAAGAGCTGAGCTTAGAATAAATATGATTTTCTTTAAGCCTTTTTTATTTTGACATTAAGGAGCACATGTAAACACCCCCACCGAACTTTATTTTTAATGGGACCATTTTGGATAATCACATGTTTGAATTTAAACTAGAGAGTTAAACGCGCTATCAATAAGATAGCATTGAATATGATGCTTAAATTGAGCTTTTTACTGCTGTGAAAGCATTAAGTGCTGCACTCTATCCCACTTAACATCTCTCACTAATTATGTTCGTATATATACGTGTCATGTATCACAAAAAAGTATGATTTATATTTTAAGGGAGACTACAGAAACTTACATTATATTAATTTAACTGGAAATCCTGAAGCTAAGAAAAAATAGAACAAACTTTCACATACTTTCGCTGATTACTTGTCCATTTGTTTTTTTTACTATTTCTTGCAAGTGCTAAGCAATGTATGTTTTTTGTTGCAAGATAGTGCACGTTTAATTGAATGCTTACTTTAGCATCCGAGCCAATGAATTGGTTTTTTTAACGTTTGAGATGTAGTGCCAAGAGGAGGAGGATGGTAGGACAAATGGGCATCAGAACCAGCAATGTCAGTTATAACTCGTTTTTCACAAATTAAATCATAAGAACCAATAAGTTTTAGGCCTCGGCATCGAATTTATCGCAAATCAATGCTTCATGTTTTTTTTTAATAGATTATAGCAGTATTTTATTACTATTTTTTATATATATTACAACGAAATATACTTCTTTGTTCTTTAAAAATGAATCTGGCGTGACCATAGAACTATATATTTGACGGAAAATCGAAGCAAATGTGTGACATGCATTGATGACTCCGGGTAGAATATTTGTGCCAGCACTGGTGTGCAGTACTACAGTAATCTGTGGATAGTCGCTGTGACAGACATGTTAAGGCCATAGCTGGGAAACTGTTCTTATTCCGGAATTGTTTTGTTATGGGGATAATGGTCTTCAATACTAATTTACAAATCTCTTGCTCTGTAACTTTAAATCTGAAAGAAACAGGTTAGTGTTAGATTTAAGCATGGGCGAATTTTGCGAATTCGCGATCCGCGGATTTGCGAAATCGCGATCTGCAAAATTCGCGAATATGCGGATTTCTTTATTTTTGCGTGTTTGCGGGGCTCTTGGCGTGTTCGCGGGGTGCTTTGCGTGTTGGCGGGGTTTTTTTTGTGCGAGACCGCGATGCGCCCTCTGGTTCATCACTACCACCCTCTCGTTTTTTTTGTGCCCTTCTGCCCTCTGCCCCACTCGTTGTGCCCTTGTGCCCCTTGCCCCACTCGTTTTGTGCCATTCTGCCCTCTGCCCCAATCGATGTTGTGCCCTTGTGCCCCTTGCCCCACTCGTTTTTGTGCCATTCTGCCCTCTGCCCCACTCGTTGTTGTGCCCTTGTGCCCCTTGCCCCACTCGTTTTTGTGCCCTTCTGCCCTCTGCCCCACTCGTTTTGTGCCCTTGTGCCCTCTGCCCCACTCGTTGTTGTGCCATTCTGCCCCATTCGTTGTTGTGCCCTTGTGCCCCTTGCCCCACTCGTTTTTGTGCCATTTTGCCCTTTGCCCCATTCGTTGTAGTGCCCTTGTGCCTCTTGCACCACTCGTTTTTGTGCCATTCTGCCCTCTGCCCCACTCGTTCTTGTGCCCTTGTGCCCCTTGCCCCACTCGTTTTTGTGCCCTTCTGCCCTCTGCCCCACTCGTTTTGTGCCCTTGTGCCCTCTGCCCCACTCGTTGTTGTGCCCTTGTGCCCCTTGCCCCACTCGTTTTTGTGCCATTCTGCCCTCTGCCCCACTCGTTGTTGTGCCCTTGTGCCCCTTGCCCCACTCGTTTTTGTGCCCTTCTGCCCCACTCGTTTTTGTGCCCTTGTGCCCCTTGCCCCACTCGTTTTTGTGCCCTTCTGCCCTCTGCCCCACACGTTGTTGTGCCCTTGTGCCCCTTGCTCCACTTGTTTTTGTGCCATTCTGCCCTCTGCCCCAATCGTTGTTGTGCCCTTGTGCCCATTGCCCCACTTGTTTTTGGGCCATTCTGCCCTCTGCCCCACTCGTTGTTGTGTCCCTTGCCCCACTCGTTTTTGTGCCATTCTGCCCTTTGCCCCACTCGTTGTTGTGCCCTTGTGCCCCTTGCCCCACTCGTTTTTGTGCCATTCTGCCCTCTGCCCCACTCGTTGTTGGGCCCTTGTGCCCCTTGCCCCACTCATTGTTGTGCCCTTCTGCCCTCTGCCCCACTCGTTGCTGTGCCCTTCTGCCCTCTGCCCCACTCTGTGACCTTCTGCCCTCTGCCCCACTCCTGTTTTATTTTAGAATGGCGCCGGCAAGCTGCCAGCGCCATTCTAAAATAGTTACTAAGTTAGCTTCATCAGGAAGCACTAATAGATAAAATAAAGCAGGTGCTCAAGCACCTGCATTTTATCTATTACTGCTTCCTGTTGAAGCTAACTTTGTAACTATTTTAGAATGGTGCTGGCAGCTTGCCGGCGCCGTTCTAAAATAGTTACAAGCTTGAAGCTTGAACTTTTGCCCCCCGGATCCGTTCCGCTCGCGGATTCGCGGATTTTCAGCAAATTCGCGGGAATTCGCGGATCGCGAATTTGCCGAAGATCCGCGAGCGGAACTGATTTTGCGCCCATGCTTAGTTAGATTCCTTACCTTAGAATATCCCCAGGCGTGAGATTGGATCCAGAAAGTTTTGCGTAGCAGTACCCCTGCGCATATCGGTAGGCGCCCTCTGCAGCTCAGCGTCCGTCGTCGGCGCCGGGATGACGTCGTCCGAGTACTTAGACGCCGCCTCGCGTGCTGACGTCAGTTCTTCTTTTTTCCGTGCCGGCAAGCGCAGATCCGGAAAAAGCAGTGCTTTTTAGTCACTTTTTGACTAAACTTTTTCGATCTATTTTGAACATTTTTTGAGTCTTTACGACTCTCGATGCCGATAGGGATGCCTGGGTTCAAGCCCTGTGCTGATTGTAGCCGACTGATGTCGGTTACCGATCCCCACCATCGGTGCTTCTATTGCCTTGGGGCCGACCACGACGACAAGTCGTGCCCCGACTGCCGGGCCTTGACGTCGAAAGCTAGGCGGGAGCGGTCCCGTAAACGCCTCGAGCTCCGGCAGTCGGCCCCGCGCCGCTCATGGTCCCGGTCCAGGAGGGGATCGAGGGACCGGTCGCGGGGCCACAGTCGTCGAAGCTCGGCGAGTCGTCACCATTAGTCGGCTCCAAGTCCTCAGGTAAGAGGCACAAGAAGTCGAAGAGGCGTCATTGCTCTTCCGACTCCCCCCGACGCTCGCGCGATGCGGCCGGGGGTTCAGGCGACACTGGCTCCACCGGAGCCGCAGGCGTCATGGCCAGCTCCATACCCGCCGGTCCCTTGGCTGAACGCGACGCCGGAGGAGTTCGATGCCTTCCTCATTGCCATGAGGTCGCTCTCTTCTCCGTCGCGTCCCACAGGGGTGCCTTTGGGCCCCGCGGCCCCGTCTGGGAGTTCAAGCGGGCCGGGTGCTTCGGCCCTGGTGCCGTCTGGTGCTTCGGCGACTTTGGTCCCGGCGCCGCAGGGCTCCACTGGATCCGGATCCGGGTCGCCACTGGTCAACCTTACGACCACTCTGGCGTCGACCCCCAGGGTGTCTCCCCCAGCGCCTTCCCCGGACGACGACGTCCCCGGTCTGGATCCGGCGTCGGACCGGCGTCGCTCGACGCCGCATTCGGCGCCGGCAGAAGAGCAATTCTTCTATGATCCGGCCCCATCCTTTGAACCTGAATTTCAGGAGATGGAGGGCGAGGGAGACTAGGAGGGGTCAGAGGACCCTCTGGCACGGGAGTGCCAGTCGTATCAGGACTGGGCAGATGAGCTAGGAGAAGCCAGTGGTCTGGACACTTCGCCCGACACTGGCTTTGTCTCCCCTCCTACCGTGGCTATGGAGGAGGGGGCTGCTTACAGTGTGGTGCTGACGAGGGCTGCCAAGGCCTTGACTCTTGAGCTCCCCGTCGCGGCAGTGAGATCTAACATCCTCACTGAGGTCCTTAAACTGCAGGCAAGCTCTTCGGAGCCTCTACTGCCGTTTAATGAGGCTCTCACGAAGGTCCTGTTGGGCACCTGGTCCAGGCCCGCTACAGGTCCCCCTGTAGATAGGAACGTCTCCGGGCGACCCTAGCTTCCTGTCCACCCACCCCACCTCGAGAGCCCGGTTATCCAGGCCTCTAATTCCCAGTCCGCATTCCCGACTGCACCTGCAGATCGGGAATCCAAAAGGTATGAACAGTTCGACAAGAAGCTGTTCTCACTAAGTTTGGGGTTGCGGTCGGTCAACACCGCTTGCCTTTTGGGCCGTTACACCCACTCTCTGTGGGACACGGTTGCGGCCGTGCTGCCGGAGTGCCCGGGGGGGGCCCAGGTGAAGCTCGCTCAAGCCCTTGCGGAAGGGCGGGATGCAGCACTGTACTCTATTCGATGTGGGCTGGATACCATGGACTCGCTGGGCAGGGCGATTTCCACAACGGTGGCGGTACGCCGCCACGCCTGGCTGAGGTCCGCCAACTTCTCGGCTGATGGCCAGAATACGCTCATGGACATGCCGTTCGATGGCAGACGCTTCTTTGGCTTGAGCGTTTCAAGGACTCCAGGGCTACGGCCAAGTCCTTGGGCCTGTCGGGCCAGCGCCAGCAAACTTCTGCCTTTTGCTCCTTTCGTGGCCATGGAAGGCGCGCCCCCTCACGTCCTGCCAGCCACGGGCCGCAGACTACCATCCAGTACGGTGGCAGACGTGGTAACCGCCGTGGCGGTGCCAGGGGACAACGGCGAGGCCAGTCCACATCCACCCCCGCAGCATCTTCCTCAAAGCCCTCCTAGTCCGAGCTTTCAGGCCCATTTAACGCGGGTGGGGGGCAGGGTTCGCCATCACCTCCTCCACTGGCGCACCATCACATCGGACAGGTGGGTTCTGCAAATCGTCTGAAGGGGATACTCCCTCCCTTTCGAGGCGACCCCTCCAGCCATGCCACCACAGTACCACCCCGTGTTGGGGGGATCACTTGCAACTCCTGCAATAGGAAGTTTCGGCCCTCTTGGCCAAGGGGGCCATCGAGCGCGTTCCTGTGCCAGAAGTAGGGTGTGGTTGTTACTCCCACTACTTTTTGGTTCCCAAGAAGGGCAAAGGGGGCCTACGCCCTATCTTGGACCTGCGGAACATCAACGGCTTCTTCCGGAAGGAGAAGTTCAAGATGCTGACTTTGGCTCAGGTCTTAGCTGCCCTAGACCCCGGAGAATGGATGGTAGCGTTGGACTTGCAGGACGCGTATTTTCACATCCCCGTCCTGCCGGCCCACCAGTGTTACCTGCGGTTCACGGTAGGCCACAAGCACTTTCAGTTTACCGTGCTCCCCTTTGGCCTTACCAGCGCCCCTCGGGTGTTCACGAAAGTGATGGCGGTGGTCGCAGCTCATCTGCGCAGATTAGGGGTGTCAGTCTTCCCCCTATCTCAACGACTGGTTGTTGAAGGTGTGCTCGCCCCAGACAGTCGTCAGCCACCTCCAGACTTCGGCCGACCTCCTGCACCTGCTGGGGTTCTCCATCAATGAACCGAAGTCACACTTGAGTCCCTCTCAGAAGATCCTCTTCATCGGAGCAGTTCTGGACTCGGCGCAGTTTCGGGTTTATCCTCCTGAACAGCGGGTTCGGGATATTCAGGCTCTGATTCCGATCGTTCAGCCTTTATCCCGAGTCTCGGTCAGGTTGACGCTGCGGCTTCTGGGGCTGATGGCCTCCTGCATCCTTCTGGTGCATCACGCCAGGTGGCGGATGCGGGCTCTGCAGTGGGACCTGAAGTTTCAGTGGGCCCAGCATCAGGGCAACCTGTCCGACCACGACCTGATCTCGGATGTCACTGCGAGACAGTTGCAGTAGTGGCTCACGGACCGCGATTGGGTCAGCGGCAGATCCCTCTCCCTACCTCAACCGGAGCACGTAGTTGTGACAGATGCGTCCCTCCTGGGTTGGGGGGGCCACATGGGAGAGATGGAGATCAGAGGCCTCTGGTCTCCGGCGGAGTCCCGGCTCCACATCAAGCTTCTGGAGCTGCGGGCGATCCGTCTTGCACTGAAGGCATTCCTTCCCTCTGTCCGGGGAAGTGTAGTGCAAGTGTTCACGAACAACACCACCGCCATGTGGTAGTGCAACAAACAGGGCGGGGTGGGGTCGTGGACCCTTTGTCAGGAGGCTCTGCGCCTCTGGCAATGGCTGGATCACCTGGCAGGTTCCCTGAATCCCAGGGCGGACGAACTCAGCCGTCGGTGCATGATGGATCACAAATGGCGTCTGAACTCAGACGTGGCGCAAGGTCTCTTTCGGCAGTGGGGAGAGCCTTGGTTAGATCTATTCGCCACAGAAGAGAACGCGCAATGTCATCAGTTCTGTGCATTGGAATTTCCAAGGCAGCACTCGCTCTGAGACGCTTTTCGTCGCAAGTGGAGCTGCGGTCTTTTGTACGCCTTTCCGCCTATACCACTTTTGCCCAGAGTGCTGAAGAAGATCAGCCGCGTGCGGGCCCAAGTCATCCTTGTGGCTCCAGACTGGGCACGAAGATACTGGTATCCTGAGCTACTCAGCATGTCAGTCGATCCCCTGATTCATCTGCCTCTTCAGGAGGACCTTCTGTCGCAGCAGCAGGGGACGGTCCTCCACCCGAACCTGTCCAGCCTCCACCTCCATGCGTGGAGATTGAGCGGCGGCAGTTGAGGCCATTTGACTTGCCTCCTGAAGTCTGTGATGTCATTCTGGCAGCCAGGCGTCCCTCCACAAAAACAGTATACGCCTGCAGGTGGAACAAATTTGTGGCATGGTGCACAGCAAAGGCTGTAGATCCACTCTCTGCCCCCCTTTCTGAGGTTCTCCTCTTTCTTCTTTCTCTTGCCCAGCAGGGCTCTGCTCTGGGCACTATCAAAGGCTACCTCTCTGCCATTTCAGCCTTTTTAAGGCTTCCTGATCAGCCTTCTCTTTTCAATTCTAGATTCTTGAAGGGCATCACTCACTTGTTTCCTCCTGTTTCTTTCATGATGCCTCAGTGGGACTTGAATCTTGTTTTGACTTATCTGATGTGCGCTCCCTTTGAGCCACTTCACAATTGTCCTCTCCATCTTCTTACTCTTAAGACTGCATTCCTGGTTGCCATCACCTCTGCCAGGAGAGTGAGTGAGGTCCAGGCTCTATCTTCTAAACCTCCTTTCCTTTCTGTCCATCCGGACAAAGTGGTCTTGAGGACACGTCCCTCTTTCCTGCCCAAAGTAGTCACAGCCTTCCACATCGGGCAGTCCATCACCTTGCCCACCTTATTTCCGCCTCCGCATCCTTCGAAGGAGGAATAGAGGACCCAAAACGTGCGATCTCATTCTATCTGGACCGCACTCGCCAGTTCCGGGTGGATGACCAGCTCTTTGTTGATTACGTGGGCGGTAAGAAAGGCCGGGCGGTGCACAAACAAACTATTTCTCGATGGGTCGTTTTGTGCAGCAAGGCTGGTTATTCACTGGCTAAAAAGGAGCGTCCTGTGGGGCTGCGTGCCCATTCCACTCTGGCTATGGCGGCTACTACTGCCCTGGGTCGGGGAGTCCCCTTGCAGGACATCTGTCAGGCAGCTACGTGGGCCTCGCTGCACATGTTTGCTAGACACTACTGCCTGGACAGCCAAGTCCGGAGAGATGGCTTTTTCGGCCGTTCTGTTCTCCATGAATTTCTGGTGTGATCATTGGTTCGCAGACCCACCACCGGGGTTGGTATTGCTGGGGTATCTATTCTAAGGTAAGGAATCTAACACTAACCTGTTTCTTTCAGATGCACAAGTTACTTACCTTCGGTAACGATATATCTGTAAGAAATAGTAGTTAGTGTTAGATTCCTTACCGCCCCACCCATCCTCCCCGTTCTGCGAACCGATATCTAGGGTTAAGGTTTTTCCCCTTTGAGGGCCCTAGTTTCATGGCACCAGTGTCGGTTTTTATCATGGCTCTGCGTTTCTGGCACGGAAAAGCTGTGTATAAGAACTGACGTCCGTGCGCGAGGGCGGTGTCGAAGTACTCCGACGTCATCCCGGCGCCGACGACGGACGCGGAGCCGCAGACGACGTCTACCGACGCGCAGGGGTACTGCTACGCAAAACTTTCCAGATCCAGTCTGATGCCTGGGGATATTCTAAGGTAAGGAATCTATACCTAACTTCTGTTTCTTACAGATATATCGTTAGCGAAGTTAAGTAACTTGTGCATTCTGCAAATACTTCCTGGTGAGTCAATATGGTTGTAAGGTCTTTGCCATCTATCTATTGTGCCCCTATTTATTTACAAGATTTTGGAAAGATCTGAATAATTCCAATCTGTGATAGAAATTCGGATTTCGGGACAGATTGTTCATTTAATAAAATAGTACCAGACGTTGCCGGCTGTATGAGCAGGTAGGGACATTTTTTGCCAGGCCAATGCCTGTTAGAAGTTTGTTAAGACTGGAGCAGATTAAGTCCCATGTTATGAGTACCTGACATTTGAGTCAACCTTCGCCAATGCAATCATCCTTTCAGAGTCAAGAAGTATCCCAGTTTCCTGTAATCCGTCCTGCTGCTGCCCAATTCTACTGTGTTTGCTGCGAGTATAGTTTTGATGGTTGATGTCAGTGTTGTGTGCCTGCTGCGTGTTCACCAGCCCCATGTTTTTTTAAGTTAATTCTCAGCACAGTTTCATCTGTGGTATCGTACTGTTTTGATAACTTTATCAAATGAAGCTGAACCACCACCCACCGCACAGGATTTTGTATGCAAACCTCTTGAAAATCTTTAATCCCCAGAAGCCTTGACCTTCACTAAAAAAACAGGAAGTACAGTTGTCGGAGCAGATTCACCCAGGGCTGCTGCTGTTTCACAGCATTTAACAAGGTACTTCATGGGTCTCCCTGAGCATGTTCTCATTTCTGATAAGATTAAGTCTGGTGATATGGACCTTTCTCTGCTGAATTAAGGAATTGTCTGCGGCCTGACCTGCGGAATAGTACCTTGCTTGCTGGAATCGAATGCGTATATAATGTAACTCGGTATGAATGAGAGGCATGTCTCTGCAATTACAACCAAAAGACAAGCATTGTTCCTTGTTTAAGCAGATCCTGGGGACGCAAGATGAAGTGACGCCTGCTCTTGCGGTATAGCAAATCTTTAATCACAAGCTCCTCCAACAGTCTGAAACATGGTTCAAGGACAGCAAAGTTCTTATATACCATATATTTCAAAGCTGTCGCCTCACCCATCCTCATCCAATCTCAAAAAGATTGCGTAACATGAAAGGACCTGAATTAATTCGTCATTTTGTGACTCTCCCCAAATCAACAAATCAGCTCCCCTTAACTGATCAGAGAACTGTTACCCCGTTTCAATCCATTGCAGTCCACTGCCCCAATCCTAATTATACTCAGAGCTCCTAACCTTTTACCTAATCCTATAAAGATTCGAGATCGAGAATTTACAATTCGTTCATGGAACATCTTTGGTTTGGAACGACACATTCTGAATTCAAGGGATAACTTACTTGCATCCTTAGGTCCCTATAAAGTAGTCGACTTCCAAGAATCTTAGAAAAACTCAGCATTCAATGTACCTAACTTAATTATGCCTGAAAGTTTACCAATAAAAAACATATCAGGGCGTTTGAGGGAAGGCCTCGTTACTTTAATCAGCAACACCTACGCTATAAAATCCCTTAGGATTGGACCGAAATCAAGCTATATAATAGCAGTTTTGCTTGAAGACTCTTCTAAGAATAATATCTTAATTATAAATCTTTATTTTCCTCCAACATTATTCATCAAAAAACCTCAGTATTTATCTATTCGGGAACAACTAGACTGCATTCTTGAACACCAAGAGCTCATTTGTACTCACTGGTGATTTTATTCAATATCGGTTCCCTGCAAGTAACTCCTCTGAAACGAAAGACTTGCCTGGTATGTGCTTTGGTATACAATCTCCAATTATAAACATATACTGTTCCTCAGGTTATGTACGTCAGTAAGGAATCATCATACATACGACCTACTTCACAACCTTGGTATTGAGCCTTAAACAGTAGATTTAGAACAGACCAACTGGGAAAATATACCTTTCAGCATATTAAAGCAATTCTCATATGAGATTTTACATTTCCTTCATTCTTCTGAATTGTACACGTGCAAGGCTTTTGGAATTCGTTTTCGATGTGAGAGTGACCATAATCCTTGGGTGATTACATTGGAATAAAACAGTTTAAACTTGGACAGAATACTAATCGCAGCCCTCCCACCAAACCCTCTTTACTGTTAAAAATACAAAAAAAATTAAAATGTAATTCCGACCTATCTTCCAAGCTACAAAGATTTCACAAAGTAGATTTTGTTGTGAGTAGCTTATTCTGTTCGTCCACTGGTAAACATTCAATTGATTCGTTTTTTTACTAGGAAGCAATGTAACATTCCATGCTGAGGTACGTTTCATCTGCATCAATGTTACGTGACAAGATAAAGCAGACTGCTCCCTCACAAAATCATGCCAGAAGCTCAATAGTGAACATTAAAAAAGCAATATCGGAAACAATGAAGGACATTAAAAAAAAATGTTGTTCCTTAATGTGTAATGACAAGATGAAGAACGCCAAGTCAGTAATGAAATCTACAATAAAAGACACAACCTGGAACTCACAGCAAGAGGCATGAGCAAAGCTGGTGACTGCCATAAAAACAAATAATACCAACATTTTTAGACATGGATAGGATTAGGTGTAGCAGCACATGGACCAACAAACAATCACTTTATTTCAAATGATATCTGGGAATCTGATATCAAAATATTATACGGCATGGACATCACCCCCCATGCCGTGCTGGAATTTTTCGGCAGTTCCCATTGCGGTACCTGTTTTCAAGGCACCACTAGGGGAAAGGCCAAAGGACCACCGAATATATTACGAGTTGTACTTTTACATCTCGTAATATGGCCGGCAGTCCATGCGCGGGTTTGGCGCCGCTGTGCCAGACTCGTAATTGGGCCCCATATTCGGGAACTCCTAAACCTACAAACATCCACGCCTCAAAGCAAAATAAGACTAGAAATAAAGATAAAACCCTTGACAAGTCTTCATAACGCCTAAGTAGTAAACTATATTTTTCACTGTGCCAACGCCAACAGCCTCACCATATAAGGATTAGTCTTCAAGAATCTGAAACAAAAGAAATATAAAAACTTTACCCTCAACTTGTATGATATCAGCTAAGTAAATAAATATCACAATTTTGTAGACCTGGAAACACTGTCATCCTTTTCCCAAAACAGTAGCAGCTGGTAAAAAAACCTGGTGGCTGAACTACTGCACCGAGGGTCTAAAGATATGATTGAATTACCAACATAATGACCTACTTTACAATAACAATTTCGACTATATGCAGCCCTACCGTGATTCCAACCTTGAAGCTTTAAAGAAAAGAACATTCCTGAGATAGATTCAGGCTACTCCATTTTCCTCTGGCTCGGTTTGAGAACCTTAGAATCCTTATCTCAGGAACGATGGCTCATCTTGCTTGTGTGGTTTAAACATGAAACTATAGAACGTATTTGAACTTCACCAAAGTTGTTAAATTTTTGGATACTCGCCCTTCAGAAATTATTTTATTGAGTCAACCAGTAAGACTGATAAAGAAGTAATCGGATTTTGTTTCACTAATCAAATCTCCTCTTTTATTAGTGCATTAATGAGATTTTTAGGTTTGGCTTATAGTCTTTTAAGAACCCAAGTGACAAATGTTTCCTTAACCTACAAACGATGTAGTTGTTGGTGACTTGTCTTTCTTCTTGGCAACATTTTTTTTTGTATCATGTTGTCAATTTTAGTCATTTTTATTTTGTGTGTACTTTAATCATTTTACAATAAAATGTAATCTATAGTTCAAGTATCATTAAAAGCACACAATATCATATCCATTGCATGGCTTCTAACTCTCCCATGCGCAGTTGCCTCAAGTCCCTAAACAATCCCCCTCTTCTTTGTAAAAACACATACGGAATATTTTGGCAGTTCACAGGAAAGTCGCAACCTAAAATAAGGAGAAACGTCCTGATTTTACTGAGCCTTTTCATCACTACAAGTACATTTTATTGAAAGAGAACAAGCACGAACACATTTTCAAAAGTGGCAGAAAATGAAAACTTGCAGAAAAGTCACTTCTGCTGTTGTCCTTGGGCGAATCTCTTGTGAAAATGTCATGTTGAAAATAAACGAATGAAGCCAAAATGTTCAGTTTTTAGTAAGTTCAACCTCTGTTTTATGTCAAGTGAATTTTATAGCTTTTATTGCAGTAGATGCAGAGTGCAGCAGATGCAATTTGAGTTGCTTTTGGATTAATTTTCAATTTGTTTGAATACTGCAGGATGACAACTTGATTCTTTTTAGAGGAATTAACCCCCAGATTCATCATGCTCCTCTTTTGCGAGTCCTTAATAGCGATTATTAAGGAATCGCTATTAAAGACTCGCAAAACAGGATGCATGTTGAAATCGCAAAATTTATAGCGATTTCTACAGCTTCCTTATTTGCGATTCGCTAATTGCTAATCGCAAATAAGGAAGACTCCCCATTCATTCCTATGGGCCAAAGGAATGAATGGGGAGTCATTCCTTATTTGCGATTAGCAATTAGCGAATCGCAAATAAGGAAGCGATTTCAAGGGTGCCAGGGTGTCCAAAGGACACCCTGTAGCACCCCTGAAATGGCAATTTACACTGGTGTTGCGCACACACATGTCCAAAGGACATGTGAGTGTGTAACATCCAACTTAGAAAAATGCACTTAAGTGCATTTTTCTAAGTTTTCGCTATTTACCACGAAGTTAGACTTCGCGGTAAATAGCGGCCCAAAATTGCGATTTCGCAATTCTAAAATGGTTCATGAATTGCATATAAGGAATCTCAAATAGAGATTCCTTAAATGCAATTCCTCGCAATTTAGCGATTTCAAATTTTACGATTTTTGCATTTGGGATGATGAATCCCAAATGCAAAAAAAGCGCTCGCAAATGGCCAGATTCACAGAATCTGGCCCTTTGCGAGCCGATTTTTGCTTCACGAATCTGGCTGTAATTGCCGAAATATTTTTTTAGAAATGTACAGCAGGAGCAGTGGAGTGTTTGTTGCACAAATTCAAAACTATAGTTTGAAGTACAGTTTGGTAGGAATGTCTGGGAGTTTTAAATATTTACTACAGGAAATCACCATCTGTTGTGTGATGCCCCACCAGATTGTTGCGCTACCTGATCTGCTGGCGTTAGAACACTCTGCACTTTAGCCCTGTTAAACAGTGGTAAAGTGCCTGTTCTCACATTTTAAACATGGTTTAATTGCCATGATCTTAATAGGTATATTTAACCTGTCTAAGACCCTAGTATATGGTACAAAATGAACCCAGGCCGGGGCCTAGAAGTTAAATGCCGCTAGAGAACTTCAGCACCTATTGTGCAATCCACTATAGTAGCAGTGTAAACATGGCTTCCAGCCTACCATTATAGCCTGACTGTACTAGTGCAAAACATGCACTGTGACTTGTCAAAATAAACCTTTTGACAGGTGAAAATATTTTTAAATATTAACCAGTCGCCCTTTTGTAAACCTTGTATCCCACAAGGCAAGGTGATTGGTATTTAAAACTAGAACCTGTAGAAATTTAAATGTAACATCCCTACAGTGACTAGCACCCAAACGTTCATTTACAGAAAGGCTGACCTGCCCATAGGGAAACACTGGGAAGCAATATTAAATAACGAATACTTTATCTTGGGAATGGGAGCAGCTAGAAAAATATGTAAACCACTATTTGTATTAGTTTTTAAAAATCCAATTCAGTTGTGAAGTTGGTTTTGTAATTAGTATTAAGGAAAATTAACTTTTGGAAAGTTAGTTTCCTGAACTGTCAGCAGGCTAATTAGCATAAACCTCTGCCAGCTCTCAGTGTATATTCGGCCTTGAATAGGTATGAAATACCTCCCCTGAGCAACCAATAAGCTCAGCTGAATGAGCAGAGATAACTGCTTGGAACTCCACAGAATATGCATGGTAGGGGCTGCAGCATTCTTTTTGACTAGTGTCCAGTCCTGCTTTTACGATCAGTTAAGGCACACATAACACTTGGAGCACTCCTGAAAGTGAGAGAACAGGATGCCAAGACAAATCTTCTGGCTCATCTGTTTGGTTGCTGAAGGACCCTGCTTTTGTCCTACTAGATTCTTGCTGTGGGTTTGTTGTGGGTATAGTTCCTACCTCAAACTGGATTTTAGTATTTCCTCATGGATGAAACTATATTTACCATAGTATACTGCCCACACACACTCACAGCCCTCTGTGCACAGGTTTAGTGTGACCGAACAATTGACCATCTTGGATTTGCCCTGACACATTGCATTTTGGGACTATTGTATTGTATTGTAGGTATACTTGTATAGCGCGGTCCTCTCGCTATTTGCAGTAAAACAAAGCAAAACGACGGCAAAATCGGTACCTCAGGGTCTTGGAAGTTTAGCCCCATTGGTTTAGGTTGTGTCTAGGAGTCACTCCACCCACTAACACTTGCCAGGCATAAATGTGGTATCTCCAGGCACCGACATCAGAACAGTGTTTGGACCTGCGCAAGATCAGGAGAGGACTAGATCTGCTGCCTGTAACCTGTGTGGAGCCCTTAAGAACTGGACCTGCTCTCTCTTGTAACCAGGATAAAGAACTGGACTCTAAAGGGCAGTTGACTGACCTCCTGTATGGCTACAGGGAGAAAAGCTGCTAGAGTCCTTTTCCTGGAAGTACCTAGCTGAACAATGGCAAGTTGACCCGTTAGACCTTGTGCTTTCCCTGAGGAGCTCGGGGCTTTAGACTAGTACTCCTGTGGTGAATGGAACTTAAATGACTACGTCAGAAGGTAAAATCTTGGACCAGGACGAACCTGATTGGTGTAATCAACCCACTCTCCACTGCAGTCAGCCTAGATCCCAGTCTGCAGCGCCCATAAAATGTCATTGGCGCTTTTCGTTTCTTGGCCCTATTTCTACTTAAAGATTTAAAAATTCATATGTTCGGTTCCCCTTATCGGATTTTTGTCATTTTAGTATCATTTTGCTTAATATAATTTATTCTCTTTTACTAATTCGGTTTGGGATTTTCAATGTTTGGCATTTTGACTTTATCCATTTTTTGGTACTGCATAAATACTTAACACATTACCCTAAGTTAGCCTGTTTGCTCGTTGCAATAGCTACTAGCGGGTTAATCACAGGTTAATTTAATTTCTTTGAGGGTTCACAATTACTATGATTATTCCTTGAGGCGGGTAGCCACATACCCTAAATAATATATGATTTCTTATATTTACACATTGCAGTACAGGTTTAGTATGTTGCAGTGCTTAAGTGTGTCATCTTTGTGCAGTGGGCCACCATTATGTAATGGAACAACCTCTGCTTTCTGGAATGACCAAATTTCAGTGGTCGGATGTATATATCTAGATATTGTTACAAAGAAATGAAATGTTTACACATTACTTACACTTATGCAGTGCTGTAAAATCACTCTTTACTTCCTGTTACTATGCTGTCGTTCCGAGGCAAGACGTTTCAAGCGTAGTTCCTGCGGTGACAAAGAAACAGCGGTGCATCTGCTACTGGAGGCTGTCTCTAGTTGACGTCCATGTTTGGGTCAGGCACTCTTTGGGCATTTGAGGTTGGAGCAAGCTAAAGTGAATAATAAAGTAAAGACATGCACAGTTGTATTTTGCGGACAATGCCGGTAAACGTGGTTTCTTAGGGCCTGAATGGGATTTATATTTCGGCGGACGAGATATCCGTCCCCATTGTGATGGAGTAACTCGTCCGCCTAAATCTAAATCAGGCCCATGGTGCAAAAAGAACCGCCCCATTGGCGAAGTCCTTTCCCGCGCCAGTTGTGTGCCCCACTCTTGGCATACCTCAGGACCAGGAACCCGCTGGAGTCATTTCACATAATGAATAGCTTTTAATCAAGTCTGGAAACGTGGCAACAGCCGTGTGTTCCATAAAGTCTTTATCGCTGTTTTTCGTAGGACTGGGGTGTTGGCAGGAGCGGCTCCCCTTTGGGTTTGAAGCCCCGTACTCGATTATATACCATAAACATTCATTTGGAAGGAACGCCTGGCTTTGGAAGGCCAGGCGACATTTTATATCTACTAAGCAGGGGCCCTGCCCACCATGGGAGCCGATGCAGTCGAAGGCTTTGTGGGAAAAATGGCAGGCCTGAGAATTATATCCCCTGAAATGGAAGCGGAATGCCAAATCAAAATTCCTGCAGGATTTCAGATAGCAATGGGGGAATTGGGAACCCTACAATTAAGCATATGGGCATTAAGATAATTGTCAGATCTGTTGGCGGACATGATAGAAGACAGATGGGTTCGAATCAGTGCGCTCCACTGCTGCACCCGGGGAGACGATTTGACGTTTTACCTGCCTGAGCTGCTCTGCCACATTTGTGACTAAATGTGCTGTACTGCATACTGTGCGAGGAGTTTGGTAATTAGGTGGATTATGGTGCACGGGCGCCATCTAGCGAATAGATTAAGCAAGCACGTAAATGTACTTCAATCTTCCAGATAAGTAAGTACTATATATATGCCTGAGCTGACATGTCTTGTCTCCAAATATTGTTTTTAGGTTGGGGCTCATCGTGAAGATGGCGTGGGTCTTCGAGGCAGCCATTCTCTCGTGCCAAACCAGGTGCCTGTCCCACAGTTGCCAGTTCAGTCTGCCACGTCCCCCGACTTGAACCCTTCCCAAGATCCATACAGGAGTGAGTATGCCAAAGAAATTCAGCAACTAAAATCTATCTTTTACCGCCAATGTAAGTCGCCCTCATTGTTTTTTTTTTACTATAATAATGTTAAAGTTTTTCAACTTTCTTTGTCATATCATGGAATATGTTGACTTTCTATTTATAAAACCCCCAGCACACGGTAAATGTAAGATTTATTGAGCATTTCTTCCTTTCTTTATTCAAAGAGACACCTTTCCAATGCGCAATATTTTTATTATAGCCAAGAAAAGGGCCGCATCTTTTTTCTGTCCTGTAAGGCTGCACTCTTCATAATCTCAAAGCAACGTAAATCGGTGCTTTTTCTAGTTCCTTCGCCATTGTACAAATCAGGTACCCACAAGTGTAACACTTGATTTATTGTAATTAGTAGCCTCAGATACAGCATTAATTTCTTAAAGATTTACATATTAAATATGGTTTTACTTACCTCCCCGTTTTGGGATCAGAATTACGCTTGTACTCTGTCAACTATTTACGCCCTGTTGTCAGAATGAGGGAGTGAAACGCCTGCTCCCGGACCTCCATCTCTGGGAGGCGGTGGACTGAACAACATTTGTCATGTGTGATCCCCGACTAGAGGACTGGACTCCCATTTGTTAATAAATGTGCCAGCTCACGGGGCAAAAACACCAAAAAACACTCATTGGAACAGTGTCATTAACTTTATGTACAGCACGATTATAAAAACCCAATCCTTTTGTTGTAAGTAACTCATAGTGTTAAAGTAAAAGAGTGTATTGTAGAAGTACATATGTATTTTCCCTTCAAGAATCTAATAAATGTAATGTAAAAGAACTAAAACGGCATTCATAAAAAATCTCATTTTCAATATAATTTTCCATTATGCATTTCAATTATTACTGCAAAACGTGTGTTGTCCACTGTTCTATAATGTTATAAGAAACATAACTGTGTACTTTGTGGTTTACCCTAGCTATGTTAAAGCATCCCTTTAATTTGAGCAACCTGCAGTGGTTCTACTGACTCAACAGAGGCAAAGGTCCATTATCCAAATATTTTACCCTGAAAGTATCTCTGCAGCAGACCATGGATGGGCAGAGGAATCTAAGTCAGGCCAAAGGGTTGTGGTCAGTGGGTTAATCATACTCGATTATCAATGAAGCCACTTGTGATTTTACACTCTTCCTCTGACCCACAGGCCCACTCTGATGAAGGGACATGGGATACAGTGGCTGGAGGCAAATTGCTGCCAATAGACCTAGAGTCTAACATTTCACGCTGCTCATTTTACTGTCAAAATATTGGGCAACTACGATTACCTCTACAAATACATGCATATGTAACCAATCAGGATGCTGTCTTTCTAACCCGCATTAACTTTCATTTTGTGATATGATAGCCATGGGTGAAATTTGCTACAAGAAATTGTTTTGAAGGTGCTTTGTACTGCAAAACATGAGCTGCTATTTGTTTACAATATAATTATCAGACACGGACTTAACATCAGAAGCCATGTGTCATCATGCAGTGGAAATTGAGCTCTAGACAGCTCCTGGCACTGCCTTTAGCTTGGTTTGAAACCGCGGGTATAGGAAGAGTAGCTACAAGTTATACACAAGGCTGTCCCAGTGATTACAGACCTCCTAGTGCCCATGTCTCCTGTGAGCTTCTCATTTTATCAGAGTGAACATAATTAGAAGCCATGACATATGGCACTTCCAGCAGTGGTGAGCTCATTTAAGTGGTCAGGATCATCTTCTGTTTTAGAATGTTGCACAGTTTTTCTATAAGACAAGTTTTGTCTATTTATTGGTCTCATGTCGATGTCTCAAGATAAAGAGAAGACCTGTGGGGTTCTCCTTGCCGTGCTCTTCTGGAAGGACTTTGTATATACTTAAATACAGTTATAGTGGCATGTCTTAACGGATATTGACTTCTTCCCCATAGTAATCGCTTGGGCCACTCAGTTGATTTTAGAAGCCCTTGTTTCCCATCCCTCAACGCTAGCAGATGGGGGCTGTTACCAATTTAGCCTACCAGTGATGGCTGGAAGTCTCAAAGGCCAGACTATAGAGCCTTCCAATCATCGACGATTTAAGTAGCATAACACTTCATATGTTGACTCTTGACAAATGTTTGTTTGATAGTCTAAGGGTCACAGTAGAAACGGCTCAAGGCCCTGGAGCCCAAGAGAAAGCCTTATTTCACTGGCCAGGCTCAACCTTTTCATTCCAATGTGTCTGACATCTGATACTGCTGTTGTTTCGCTTTTTTGGGGATGCTTGATGATCATTTTTGCTCTGCTTTTGTTTTGAAAATGATCGTTTTGTATACATTTAATGCGCTCTATTTGATGCTATTTAAAAATCATGATTACAGTGAAACAAATGTGTTTGTGCTCAGGTCTGGCCAGTGGATTGCAGGGACAAAGCGTGTCTCCTGGCAGCTCAGAAATCAAGTCGGACGACGAAGGGGATGAAAATCTCCACGACTCTAAATCTTCGGACGACAAGAAATTAGAAGATGACAAGAAGGATATCAAATCAATTACGAGGTCAAGATCTAGGTAACAGTATATAGTAGCGTCGCTTCATTTAATTCCAATAGTGGATTTCGATGAAGTGAACAGACTGGATTATGGAGAAACCAAGATTTTATTTCCTCTGGCTGCTAGCTGGTATTGCTTAATGCCTTAGGGGACCCAAGGGCCTGGCATGGTAGCTTTAACGTGCTATCATTCCAGATTTATGTACTCTTACGACAAAGGTTAATATTACAATTTAATCATGAATTTGAAAAATTGCACAATGCATTCCACCACCCAGTTATTTGCATCCTTTGATTAACTTGCTCTGCCGTTAGTCAGTTTTTTTTCTATTGTCTATAAAATAATACTTTAAATGTTTTCTGGTGTTGTTAGCTCAGAGGCACACCAGCACACTTTAGTGAAAACCATCTTCACAATTACTAGAAAACCATCCCTCAAATTGATAGTTAAAGGCATTAAAGTTATTCAGTCTTCATGCCTCTGTGTCATTGTCACATGATCCCACTCCCACATGAATGTGTCATCTGAGGGAACAGGGGCGTATGCAGGTGCCGTTTCTTTCATATAACCTACTGTGTACAGCAGAGGTGTGCCTGGACAGGCATTGTACATGATTGGTTATCTGCATTAATAATATACATTTAACTGGACCTTGGTGAAATAAAATCAGTGTTAAATTCTTTTTTGATGTGAAACAATTTCACTTCCTCACCAATCATGGAAATGAACTTTAATTTCTCCTATTTATAGGGAATGATTTGAAGTGCTTTGAGGGCATCTTCACAATCTGAAAAGTGAGGAGTGACCTCAAAAGGTGCTAATGACCCGTAAAATCCCCCACAAAAATAAACATGAAAAATGAGTACATCGATCCTTGAGGAGGTTTGCTCCATAATCAATGCATTGACAAAGCGTGCTGCTCTCAAGCACTTTCATATCTGTATCTGTAATATCTAAATGTACCTCTGTGTTGATGGCTGGTGATCATCTGTGGGGACTGCATTGTGTATCATCTAAAAATATTTTGTAGACATTTCTGTTTATTAGAAAGTATTTACTTAAAACCATTTGTACGATATTCTAGTTGATTTTCTAAATGTGAACATGTGTTAATATTCAATATTATATTCGTGCATCCTGAGAGAATGAAAACAAGAGAATTCTCTTTAGACCCACTCGTGTAAGGCGGTGCCTTATAACATGAAACACAGAAAGCAACCACCATATTTATGTTTAGTTTTAAGTAGGTTAGGATTGTCTTGATACAACCAAGATGGATCGCACACCACTAGCCTCTCCTCCGGGTCGACCCTTAGCACTCTGGTACATGTAGTGCATGTAGATGGACGAGTAAAAAGTAGTTCACCACAGTTGGTGCGAGTAGTTACTCGTTATCCCCAAGTTCTCTGGACCCGAGACATGGCCCGGGTTTCGGGACAGTTTCCCTCGTCAGCAGAGCAGTGTTTGGGGTGGATGAGAAGGCCGCCAAGTAACCGTCACAGGCCCTGATGCCTCTCCGGCACGCAGGTGCGTCTCCATGAGCTCGTCAGCTCAGGGCTCACGGGAGCCGTTTAAGTACAACCAAGATGGATCGCACACCACTAGCCTCTCCTCCGGGTCGCCCCTTAGCACTCTGGTACATGTAGTGCATGTAGATGGACGAGTAAAAAGTAGTTCACCACAGTTGGTGCGAGTAGTTACTCGTTATCCCCAAGTTCTCTGGACCCGAGACATGGCCCGGGTTTCGGGACAGTTTCCCTCGTCAGCAGAGCAGTGTTTGGGGTGGATGAGAAGGCCGCCAAGTAACCGTCACAGGCCCTGATGCCTCTCCGGCACGCAGGTGCGTCTCCATGAGCTCGTCAGCTCAGGGCTCACGGGAGCCGTTTAAGTACAACCAAGATGGATCGCACACCACTAGCCTCTCCTCCGGGTCGCCCCTTAGCACTCTGGTACATGTAGTGCATGTAGATGGACAGGTAAAAAGTAGTTCACCACAGTTGGTGCGAGTAGTTACTCGTTATCCCCAAGTTCTCTGGACCCGAGACATGGCCCGGGTTTCGGGACAGTTTCCCTTGTCAGCAGAGCAGTGTTTGGGGTGGTTGAGAAGGCCGCCAAGTAACCGTCACAGGCCCTGATGCCTCTCCGGCACGCAGGTGCGTCTCCATGAGCTCGTCAGCTC